>NW_022900921.1:30454473-30481725 GCF_012274545.1 Fukomys damarensis | reverse complement strand
AAAAAAAAAAAAAAAAAAAAAAAAAAAAAAAAGCAAAACAAAAAAAAACTACCAGTTGAAAATCTTTTTCTTACAATGCTAGGCATTTTTAAAGAACCAAAATTCAAGTAACAAAAACAATTCTTAGTCATATCAGATTGATTTAATAATTTTGACTTATCAATGAGAAAAAATAATTTTGACTTATCAATAGCTTATGTAATTTTTGTGGTTTTATCAGTTAGGGATATAATGAAATTTTTTAAAAGTAATGGTTGATAGGATTTTTTTTCTTAAAGAACTAGTTAACCTGAGCTTCCTAAACTTTTCATACTAATTTACTAATCAGAAAATACTAATATTGTTTTTATAAAATATTTAAGATTGTAAAAAACATAAAATCTTTAACTAAATTAGATCATAATTCTAATAAACCTTTACAACAGGAGCAATTATGTTTGTAGTAAGTCTGAACATACTTTTCAACACCCACAATTGACTTTAAAATGATAGGCAGATGTCAAATTTAGTTATTTAATAGATAATCTTTCACTACACAGATAATTTCTAAGTAAAATAGAATTCAGAAATCTTGGTTACTGAGTATAGTCCAGAAGTCTAAATATGCATACACTTGCTTCCTATTTTCCTGTGTTACAGAGTAGCCACATCTCCAGGTCCTACAATGAAGGCATTCCTTTTTGCCACTTGGAGAAGGTATGATAAGTGACTGTCAGACATCGTAGTTTATGTTCCTCTTTGCTTTTGGGTCTGCCTAAATGCTGGTCTAGGATAGATTGTTCTTGATTACCTTACTTGTTTACAAGTGTTAATGAATATAAATGGTGAAGACCAGGTGAAACAGCAAAGCAAGTAACTATTTATAACAGAATACATATCCCAAGCAAAAGTTAGTTTTGACCAAAGTAAAATATATACTCATTACACATGTGAGGAAAATAATGGAAAATGAAATATGGACCTAGGAGTTGCAAGTTTGTACAAATTACAGCTTATCGTCTCATTAATAACACCCACAAATAATGAATCAGAAGAAAAGCAAACAAATGTTCTCAGATTGTGGCGGAGCTCACTCAATGGCCTTGTGCTCATTCCTGAGTTCAGTTAAAAGGAGTGGGAGGAACTTGAGAATCATCACCAGAGACTGGCATTATTGAAAATCTAGACTTTGATTCCTCTCTACATTAAAATGGTAAATTGGTTGGAAATCATCTAGTTTGCTCTCACAGGTCACTCTCCCCATTCTGTGTTATCTGGGTGACAATGATTCCTGTTCTCACCAGAAAAATCGTCTGTGCTTTGTGTGACTCTATCATGTCCTTGATTCCTTAGGAGCTAAGATTCCATGAAATTGTGCTGTCTTCTTCAATGCTTATTTAAAACATTGTATTGTCACTGATTAATAGGTAACCAAACTATTGTTTCTATCTTAATCAAGTGTCCAAATATACTTTCATAACTCTTGATCTCGTCATTCAGAAATCAGACTGGTAATTTAGAAAAAAATTAAGTAGTCTTTTATACCTAAAATTTTTTCAGCATTCCAAAGGTCCCTTGGGAATTCACAAGGATTTATTTCTTCAATCTGATAGGAAAAAAAGCAAGGAACAATTAAATCTGTTTGGCATATTTCTTAATTACTTCAACAGAATGTGAAAGATGAGCAAACACTGATTTGTCAAGTCAAAGAATAACTGTAGATAGGTAAAATACGATATTTCACAGGGGATACAATTTGCAGAAGGGATTGCACGGCCCTAATGTTTTGCCAATACTCTCACTGTCTATAATATGTTCTTGCCCTGGAGGAGACTATGATCACATTCTGAGAAAGTTTCATATCGCAACAGAAAATCTAACTCTCCTCTATCTTTTTTTTTTACTGTAAAAATGTGGGCCACAGACATTTATCTCCTACAGATTGTTTCCATTTACCTATGATGCTTTCATGAAGGCCCAGAGGGTGCATTTGTATCTTTAGCAAGAAAAACAGGTTCAAAATCTTGAGGAAAGAACTGCACTAGGTAACAATAGCTACTGGTGCTTCAAATCTAGATTTACAGGCATAAGCTTAATAGGATAAGGCTGACATTACTTAGACAACTGTCAGATGGTATTAGGCCTGGGTCAAAATGTCCAGAATTCTTTTTCATTCAGAAGCAGTTTTATGAAAGCAACTGCTGACCCCAGCTATTATGGGATAAAATTTAATTTTAGAGGGCTAAGTTAACTAACCAGAGAATTTTCATTATAAATATGTATTTGGAAATAACATCATTTCTTAGTACTCAGTCTCTGATAGGAAATATGTGGAAGTAAATGATGCTTTACTAAAGTATATATTATATTTTCAATGCTATTTGATTTCACCAACACCTCAGACAGAACTTGGAAATTAACACCTTTATTGAGGGTCTTTACACAGCAATGTAATTATCTGCATAGCTTCAGTGAAAATTTTACTGAGATGTAACTTGACAAGCTAACTGTGTAACCAAGGCCTTGTCTGCAGTGTCATGTTGAAAACTGGCATCATTTAATCAGATCTAAGAAGCCCATCCTGCAAAGGGTTATATTTGCATGTGGAGTCATTGTACCTTACATAGACCTTACTGAGACCTTACAAACCTTACTGATACCTCACATAGAGGTAGGCCACTGACCTTAATATGTGAGAGAGAGGGAAAGGGTGGGGGGGACTGAATACTAAAATCTATAGTTATTGTATGCAAAATAAGGTAGAATTCTGTGGGTTTGATTTCTAGCCTCAAGCAAGAAGATTAAATCTTGAGGCCTTTTTATAAAACACAAAGTAAGGTTCTCTGTTCAAAACTGCAAACAGAAAGTTAATCTCTAGCTTTAGCTGTTGTTCAATACCATATGCTCAAGAGGACTTTGTGGTAACTTAACACCTCTTATTTCACCTTTGGAAATAATCAGACTAGCGTGTGATGAGAGACCAACATTTGTGTGACCAACAATAATCTCTGGAGACTATCCGTGACCTAAGTACAGGCACTACTAGGAAATAAGGCAAAAGGGGGATGCCACACTAAAGCACTGTTTCACAGGCCTGTCTGAGAATTATATGGCATAGTGAATGTGTGTTTGGCACTGCTATTACAGGATCAGAAGTAGTGAGTTCTGGGTAACATGCAGATTCCCCTCTGATAAAAATGATAACCCTAAAAGCTATGTTTCATTGCATGATACTCCATTTTTGTACCTAACACAGATAATTACTTCAGCATCCCTTTTGTGGCGGGCTGTGTAACTCCTGTTCTTTAAAAAATATTCTTTTACTACCTTCATCATCTGACTGGGTCCCTTCACTGCTTGTGAAAAATCCTTGACATGAGGTCATTCTGTATTATATAATGGTTATGGTTTTAAATGTTCAAAATTTAGAATCAGACACACCTGATCTGGCAAGAGGAGAATCTGGAAGAAGTAGACTCAGTTTGCTTCTCAATGCAAGGACATACACTGCCCTACTTCCTGATTTAGTGGCACCGCCTTTACCTCGGGCTTGTTTCTCTACTCCCTCCTCTGTAACTGGGCAGTAGTTGTGGGCCAGCCAATCCCTCTCTCTGAGCCTCTTGTTAACTGTCTCAGAGAGTCCGACGCCTGCATTATGATTTATGTTCCACTTCCCAAGGAATAAATCAATGGCTGCTCCAAGCTGTTCCAGACATAAATAGGAAAACCCAGGAAAGAAGATGCTTTTGCCATTTGGGTCCACTCTACCTTCTAGGGCACCCACTCCTGATGGATCTATTTAGTTATTTATCCAATGATATATTCAGTATTCATTTATTTAGTACAACCTCAGAAACTGATATCAGAAGCACACTAGTTGGTTAGCTTCAGTAGGTGAAACCTCAAAAGCTGCCTTAACTAATGCTAGGCCATGAAAAGTAATAGTGCAAGCATCTTTTTTGGTACACAGGCAGATGATTTCATGGGCAGCTAGCAGCCATGCTGAATCTCAAGTCTTCAGCCATTGCAGTTTATTTCTTACACTAGTACAGTGCAGTCTGCAGTGGAAGGCATTTCTTCTGGAGCCCAGGCTGCCAGTACTCTGCCCTCACAGCATGTGGCATCTTCCACATGCAGATCTTGCAGATGCAAAGAAAAGGGGAGTTTGAAGAAAGGATAAAATCTCTTCCCAAGTCAGTCAAGGAAAAGGTGGTTTTCACCATATTTCCCAGCACAGACTGCAGTGACAAAGTTATACCTACCGTAGGACTAGAAAGGGCCATGGCCTTGGTACACAAGTGTTGAGTAACCACAACTTTTAGTGCCCAGAATCCCAGAGTCCACTTAACCCTCATTGACATTGAATCTGGAGATAGGTAAGGGAGAGGTGAAGTTAAAAACTGCATATTCCTCTGTATCACAGAGTACAATGGTGACAGTGATTTGGCTTCTCACCTGCAGGTCCTGAAGGCAGAGTCATCCCCCCTCCCACCCATTGTGTTTGTTGTACAATGCAGGATCAAGCTCAGGACCTTGGGCTTGGGAGGCAGGTATGGCACTACTGAGCTAATTTCCTGGGCCTTCCCTTTCCTTTTCTTCTAGCCTTATAATAGAAAGCTACCAATATCATCCTCAGAACACTGTTCTGCAGCCTTTGGGAAACAATCAGTAGGAAGGGTTGGTCATGGGAAGGGTTAAGAGGACCCCAAGGCACTCCTTGAAGTTGACTCATGGATAATATCTGACTTTACTTGCATTAGCTGGTCAGTGAGTTGACATAGGGAAGGCATTGAAAGGGATGGTTCTGCAGTATCTACTTTGGGATCTTACTTTTCTGCCTTGGCATTCTGAGGGTCAAAGAGACCAAATCCTTTTCCTAAGTCAACAGGCTCTCTCAGAGTAGAGAATAAACAAAGCCAATCACTTTGTTTTGAGCCCATGTTGATAGGTTAGACTGCCCCTCATCAGCAGTGACTGATTGATCTTATTCATTTTAATGCGAAAAGTGACAAAACGTGGACTAACCAGAACTATCAGAATTCATCTGAACTCAATGTTCTGGTTAAGTCTGTTTTAGCCATTGAGGCTTTTAAATTTCAATTAGTGGGGCAAGATGGCTGGCGGCTGGTGGGAGGCAGAAGAAGGGGCAGGGGAAGAGGATGTAAAAATTTAGACATGAAAAATAGCAGAGTTCACTTTTGCCTTGTGTTTGAATCACATTCATCAAATAAGGACTCTGCTAGTCATGGTCTCCAGAGTTAGGTTTCATGATTACATTGTAAATACTTTTTAGGTATAAATCTGCTCAAGGTATATGCATATTAAATAATAAAAATTTCTTCTCTAGTTATTATTGCTACTAGCTATTTTGTATTGCGATTTCTTGAAGTCACCCTATTTTTGACTATGAAAGACTAGGCATACCTTCTTCTAGCCACAGAGGACGTGAGACCTGGAAAGGAGAGGCAATGTGTCTAGGATCACAGATCACATTCTTGACAGCATAGTTTTCCTGATTCTGGTTCAATATTCCCGTGTTTAGAATTAGGGTTGTACGTACATCTTTCACTTTTGACTAAAGCCTTTGAATACATCATCTGCCTTTCTCTAGTACCTAGACTATAACCATATACAAATTTAAAGTTCCTCCTTTCTTTCCTCCCACCGTCAGTTGCTGAACTGCAGTGTTGCCAGCATTATCTTAGAGGGAGATACAAACAAATATTCACATAGTCCCTGGCCTTGAGAGCTATGAGCTCAGAAATAGTAATGCAAAGTAAGCTAAAAAACAAACCCCATAATCTCAGGTTGTACATTAAAAGCTACACCAGGTGCAGGAGAGAGACCCTGGGGAAGGGGAGAGGTTCAGGGGTTCAGCCAGGCTGGCTGCCAGGGGGGCATTCATAGAAAACAAGTACTGGTGCCAGTCTGTAGGCAGGAAGAGGTTCCCTGGTTGGATTAGGGAGAAGGGAAAAGACATGCTAGCACAGAGCAGAGCTGCTACAGGACATGGGTCTAGGAAAGAGCAGGAAAACATCAGTCTCAAATGAATAGAAGGAAATTGGAAAAGAAGGCAAGGGATGGATAATAGAGGCCTGTCTTCCCTGATGAGGGCTTACCAGGGGCTTCAGGCAGGGCTGTGGGGTCCATGTTTCCCTTACACGGAACCTATCATTGTTTGCTACTTGTGACACACTCTGTGATGTGAGCATCCATGTTGATGAGAACTGAAACTGCAAAAACTAATTTATGTGGGGAGCCATTTAATGTTTCTTCGATTAGAGTGTCCAGGTTTTCCTGAAGGTCACATTGCTAATACTGAGAAAAAAGCCATGAACCTGGTGTGCTTGTGCCATGTTTCATGGTGAGCAGGGGTTGCGGGGTATGACCTGAGAAACATAAAAGGTTTTTATTAACAGAAGAAAGCATGGGACGCCCAAGTGTGTTTTAGAAACACAATTTATCCTACCATTTGATTTGCATTTCCTTGAACTACTTGGGAAAATAAAATTTATCTCGAGAATTCATTTTATTTGGATTTCTGGCTCACTCCCCTGGAAAGGAGGTTTCCCTACATTAATTACATAAAGTTGGGTTTAAGTACTGTTGCCAAGGAACTGAAGGTCTGCTGAGAGCAGCCTCCCTGCTTTCAGGATGCTTTGTCACTGCAACTGAATTAGTTTATAGAAACAGCTTATTTCTACCTGCTGTTAAATCACCCACATTGTGCTGTGCTGCATAACAAACACATTTTGTGGGCTTATTTCCTTTTTTCCCCTCATACACCCTCACCTGGTGGTTCCCGTAGTAGTAAAATGGGAAAACTAAACACAAGGTCTCAGTGATACCCGACAGTGCTACCTTTCTGTTTCCACGTGGGACCCCTCTCTGTCCACTCACCACCGGGGGTGGACCTGCTTATGTGAGTTTGCTCTGGGTTATTCTGCTCAATTCTGCCCAGCCCCACCTGGCTGACCACAGAAAAGCAAAATCTTTCTTCTTTTTCCTTTTCTGTCTCTACCTAGGGCCTAAAGTGGGAGAGGTGATTTTCTGCATGCCACTCTTGTGCTGTGTGCTGCTCTGAAAACTGCCTCTTGAAAGTTGAATTTTGCTAACTGTAGTTAAATAATGAACCTTTTACTGACCTCTTACTGGGAACACTGCATTAATTAAAGAGAAAGGAAAACAGTTTCTTGCTCTCTTCCTGGCTGCAGAACATCAAGCCAGGGTAAGTGAAATGCGTCAAAAAGAGTGATGTAAAACTAATGAAGATAATATGTATTCAGGGTGTAAAATATAGTTCAATTAACAGTAACCACCTATTTTGAGGGCCCTATCATGTACTAGGGTGGGGTAGTTTCTGAGATTTGAATCTCAATGTGTGTTATTTTATGAGATAAAGAACAAGTCTTTCTTGTTTATTACTGTACCCTTGGTATTTAGCATAGTTTCTGGCAAACTGAGATGCTCAGAAGTACTTGTCCAGGAGAAGGAAGAGGTCCCTCATGACACTGCCCCTATTCCAGTCATCCTTGAAGCTATCCTTACCCTTACAGTTTTCAAATTAAGTTTTCCAATCCTCTAGTGCATCTGTTCTCCTCTTTCATCTTTCTAACAAAGCCATGGGTTCGATGCCACGGATCTTGTGTGTACAGGCAAATATCTTCACAAATACTACAGTCACATCAGGGGCAGTGCTTGATTCTGGGTCATTCTGTTGCTACAGACCATCTGTTCTGGTGTGCTAGGCACGCTCAGCTTTGAGGCAGCTTTGAGTTCCTAAAGTCACAGGCATCCAAAGTCACAGGTATCCTCTGTGAATTGAAGGGATGCAGGTGACTTCTCAGAGGTGAACTTGACTCTCAATAAAAGTCATACGCAGCACACACTTGCTGACCCTATGAGAAGACTAGGAGCATAACAGGGTTGGAGACGGTCCCTGGGTTCTGACCTCAAGGCACTTCTTACAGGTGATGATTAGTACAAGCTAGGAGAGAATATTTCAGAGAGGAAAAATGCCTACACCAAAGAAGAAGAAGAAGGTTATTCTTCAGTGAATAACCTTACCAGACCCAGCATCAAAGACTGGATTTCCTATGTGATCATATGATGATTCTTAGCACAGGCTGGAAACATGCTGGCTGATAAGAGAATCCTTTCCACTGAGAGTCAAGGTCAGGTACAGGGCATTGCAAATCAAGGCCATTAAAATTACAAGGATGAGTCAGATCACTCAGTGGGAAGCGAGACTTCCCACCCTCTTTTTCCTGTCAAATTGCATATTCTAAAGTTGGAGAACTGCATAAATGCGTAAAGAAACAAAAGAGACATCATGGAAAGAAAAATCTCACAAGTACTATGCTTAACTGTCTGGCATTCTTGAGTCATGCTTATGATTATCTTGCCTTTTTGACAGCTTTTTTCATTCCCCCCAAAAGCCCATTTCTTGGCTTTTGTCCTTAACTTAGAAATGGAATATAAAAGATCCATCAGCCTAGCAGATCACTGGAGAGCTAGGAGACTATAGAAAGATAATGCCAAAGTATTTGGAGAAGTCTGTCTGCATGAGAGAGGTCCTAATTTTACCGAGGGGTGCTCAGGAAGTAATAGCAGAGGATAAGAGGAAGGAGAATCGGTCCTGTTTTTCATCCTCAGAGCTACCTGGATATGGATCATGGTTTCATGATATCTCAAGATGAACAAAGTTCATCAGAGAAAATTCAAAATGCTCTGAAAATAAACCCAGGTGGCATCTGAGGTGACTAGTTTTCCCCTGCTCAGTACCACACAACTCGGCAATGAATGCAGGTTATTCCTCTGCCAAGACACAAGCTCCTTGGTTTCCCTATACCTATACGTGTTTGCTGCATTTTGATTGCATCCTGTGGGCCAACCCTTCAACTTATAGAGGACACTAGTTTTGGATGGCTGTGCCTTTAGGCCAGAAGCAGTGGAAACTTCTAGAAAATGGTGGATGGTAAAGATGGGCTTGGCCTCAAGGGATGTTCTGGCTTCCTGGACCTGGAAATGTTTCTAAAAAAATTTTTTTCCCCAGCCAATCGAGCATCTGTGCTGAAAACTATCCCTAATTTCCTAACAAGTTCTCCCTGCCCTTGAATCTGACTCCAAGCCCAAATTTCCACCACTGCTCAGAGCAGGTGTCTTCTGCAGCCTTGACCCTGCTTCTGACTCCAGACCTCACCATCCTCACTGCCTCTGCTTGGCCTCCTCTGACACTTGCAGGTCTGACCTTACTCCAGTCCCCCACACCTACCCTGGCCTCCTGCTGTTTTGGCTTCTCCTGGCTCCATGCTGACAGCTGGCTGTGACTGCCTCCAATTGAACCGCAAAGGAACATCAGCTCCTTCCCACCTGTGCATCTTGGAATTGCCTCTTAATCAGGCCCAGAGGGATGGAAATAGAGATGGCAGCTCTGAGGCTGTACTTTTGGCCTTACCTAGAAACGGGAACAGAGCAGTCCCACTGAGCCCTGCTTGCAGGACCCTGTCTGAAAGTAGACCCAGAAATCTCACCTTGGGAGGTGCTGCCCACCTGCACTCACTGGATGAGCCAGCATCTGGCAGCCTACAGGAGTTTACCTTTTGCCCAAATCTTTTCTCCTACTATGCCACTTATTCTTAAATTTCTTTTTTCTATTTAGTTTATTTTTTCAATTTGCATTTTTATTAGTGCATGTTTGGAACTGGTACATGTTCATAACACATCATATTTCTTTTATCACTTTCTCCTCCCTTTTACCCCTCCCCTCCATCTCTTCCTACCCTCCCTGTATACAAAAGATTTATTCCCTATTATCCTATATTTTCATCTTTATATTTTGAGTTTCTCATATAAGAGAAACTATACAATATTTAAGCTTGTGTTTCACTCC
The DNA here is from genome assembly GCF_012274545.1 of Fukomys damarensis. Classification (NCBI taxonomy): domain Eukaryota; kingdom Metazoa; phylum Chordata; class Mammalia; order Rodentia; family Bathyergidae; genus Fukomys; species Fukomys damarensis. The sequence goes on along the minus strand of NW_022900921.1, from coordinate 30,471,854 downwards.
ACATTATTGTCTCAAGGTTTCTCTGTTTTCCTACAAAGGATTAAAGATTATCCTTTCTATGGCAGAGTAGTGCTTCATTTTGTATAATTTTTATCATTCATCTATTGATGAACATATAGGCTGTTTCCAAGACTTAACCATTGTCAACTGTGTTGTTATAAACATGGATATGCATTTATCAGTGTGCTACAATGTCTTTCACTTCTTTGAAAAAATACCTAGAAAGGTAATAGCTGGGTTGCATGGAATTTCTGGTTTTACTTTTTGAGGAATCTCCATGCTGATTTCCATAATTGTTGCACTAGTTTACATTTCCACCAACTGTGTAGAAGAGTTCCTTTTCTCCTACAACTTCATGAGGATTTGCTATTCGTTTCTTGATGATAGCCATTCTTTACAGAGGAAGACAAATCTCAGTGTTGTTTTAATTTGCATTTCTCTAATGGCCAGAGATATTGCATATTTTTTTCCATAAATTTAACAGTCATTTGCACTCCTTCTGAGAAGTTTCTGTTTATTTCAGTTGCCCATTTTTTTGAAAGGGTCTTTGATGGGCAGTCTAATTTTTTGAGTTCTTTATATATTCTAGATATTTGTTTTCTGTCCAAGGAATACCCGGCAACTATTTTTCCCATTCTGTAGGCTGTCACTTGTCTGTTGGATGTTTCTTTTGCTATGCAAAGGCATTTTATTTCTTGTACAACTGGGTGCATAGTCTTTGCCTACGCCTATGTCTTCAAGGGTTTTACCTGTTTTGTCTCATAGCAGATTAAATATTTCTGTTTATTACGGTTTATATCTAGATGTCCCCCCACCCCAGCCAAAGCCTCATGCACTTATAGGTGGGGCTTTTTGGAGCTGCTGGATCCAGGGTGTGTGATACTGAGATTAAGGGTATATGATACATAAATTTGTCCACTAATCAGTTTGGGATAGTTCTAGATGTGGGTAATGAGAAAGTTTACCCTGGGTATGGTTGGTACCAACCAATGGACTTATAATCTGAATGGAATAAAAGTGAAAGGGAAGCTAGATGCTGCTGCTTTGTTGTATCCTATCTACTCTGCCATGAGCTGTTTTTCTTTTGTCACGCCCTTCTGTCATTTGGTCCTGATTGGAGTCAGACTGCTATGGACTGGCACCTTTACAAAGTGTGAGCTAAAATAAACCTTTCATGCTTTAACTCATTAGTTTCAGGTATTTTGACCCCGCAATGAGAAAAATAAACAAGATGTTGCATTAATATTTAGATCTTTAAACAATTTTATAGTGTAGCTTGAACTCTGGAATTTTGATTCCTCCTTCTTTGCACCTTGCGCAAGATCACTTTTGCTATTTGGGGCCTCTTCTGGTTTTATATAAATTTTAGGATTCTTTTCTCTAGGTCTGTGAGTAACAATATTGATATTAGTTCTGCGGTAACAATATTTTGACTGGGCTTGCATTAAATCTATCAGTTTTTGAAATATGATCATTTTTTTCTTTTTTTCATTGCTTATTGGTACTTTTAAAGTATACAATACAGTTACATTTATCACTGGGATCGTGTACCTTTACATGACAGATCTTGGTTCTTATTTTTTCTCCATAACCCTGCCCTCTCTTCACCACCACCCCCCTCCCCTATTTACAAAGACTTTGTTTCTATTTTTTCCTTTTCTCATATTTTTTCTTTCCCCTTATTTCCTAAATATGAACATTTTGACAATATTGGTTCTGTCTATCCAGGAAAAGGAAGTATCTTTCTACTTTCTGATTTCCAGTTCAATCTTCTTTTTCAGAGCACTGTAGTTTTTGTGGCAGAGATCTTTCATACCTTTAGTTAGGTTAATTCTGAAGTATTTCACTTTTCTAGATATTCTGAATGGTATTATTTCCCGAATTTATTTCTCATTGAGTTTGTTATTGGTGTTCAGGAATGCTATTGATTTTTGTGCATTGTCTTTGTATCCTGCTAGGTGGCTGAAATTGCTTATTAATTATAGGAATGTTTTGGTAGAATTTTGGGAAGTCTTCTATGTAGAGGATCATGTCATCTCCAAATACTAATAATTTGACTTCATTTCCTATACAATCCCTTGTATTTCTTTCTCTTACCTGATTGCTCTAGCTAATGTTTTGAGAACAGTATTGAATAAGTGGTGATAGTAAACATCCTTGTCTCGTTCCAGATTTTAGAGCAAAAGCTCTTAACTTTTCCTTTTTTTAATATGATGGTGTCTGTTGGTTCATCACAAATGGACTTTACCAGATTGAGATAAGTTCCTTTAGCATCTACTTTCTTCAAAGATATTTTTTACCACAGGTGTTTCCTGCATCAATTTAGAAGAAAGTATGATTTTTGTTCATGCTTCTGTTTATATGCTCTATAACATTTACTGATTTTTATATGTTGAACCATCCTTCTATCCATGGGATGAAGCCTACTTGGTCATGATATATGATCTTTTTGATAATTTCTTGTATTTTGTTTACCAGTATTTCATTGAAGATTTTCTGTGTCTATGTTCATTAAAGAGATTAGCCCACAGTTCTCCTTTTTGGTTGGGTCCTTTTCTTGTTTTGGAAACAAAGTAACTCTAGCTTCTAGGAATGACTTTGGGAGTACTTCATCCCTTTTAATTTCATTAAAGAGTTTGAGGAGTACTGGCATAAGATCTTCTCGAATGTTCTTGAATTCTGCAGTAAATCTATCAGGATCTGGGTTTTTCTTAGTTGGTAGTTTTGTAATACTTCTTCAATTTCATTGACTGTTATTGAATTGTTAGGCATTTTATTTCTTTTTGGTTCAGTTTTGATAATTCTTATGTAAATAGGACTCCAACCACTCCTGAATTCTCCAGTTTACTAGAGTATGGGTTTTCAAAATAGCTACTAATAACCTTCTGAATTTCACCAGTGTCTGGTGTTTTCACCTTTTTGATTACTAATAGCATAGATTTGGCCCCCCCCACCTTTTTTTGTAGGATTGAATAGGGGTCGTCTGTTTTGTTACCCTTTGTATTGTTTTTGGTCTTCAATCATTAATTTATCTGATCTTTATAATTTCCTTCCTTGTACTAGCTTTGAATTTGGATTTTCCTTATTTTTCTAGGAACTTGAGGTACATAATTAGATTCATTTGGACTCACTTTTTCTGATGTAGAAATTCACAGCTATAAAATTTCCTCTTAGAACTCTTTTCATTATGTCCTATAGGTTTTTCTATTTTGTAATGGCATTTTCATTTGATTCTAGTAACTACTTTCTTGATTTTTTTCAGTGACTCCTTGATTACTGGAGAAGTTTCATTTCCATATGTTTGCATAATTTGTTTGTATAATTTATTTTCCCATTGACTTCTACTTTCTTTGGACTATGATTTAATAGTATGCATTGAATAATTTCAATTTTTTTTTTTACCTACACAAGCATGTTTTATATGCTAGCATGTAGTCCATTTTGGAGAAAGTCTCATATGTTGCTGACAAAAATGTGTATTCTATTGTTGTGTGGAAATTCAAGTTCATTAGTTCAATTCTAATATTTTTTGTTGATTTTTTTTTGTCCAGTTGATCACAATTTATGACAGAGAGGTCTTGAGTTCTCTCAGTATAATTATGTTGGTGTTTATATGATCTTTTATGTTCAGTAGTGTTTCTTTTATGAAGTTGAGTGTGCCAATATTTTGTGCATATCTATTTATAATTGTTATTTTTCCCATTTAATTGTTCCCTTAACCAACATGTGATGTCCTTCTTTGCCTCTTCTGATCAGTTTTGGCTTGAAGTCTACTTTGCCTGAAATTATTACAGCTACTCCTGTTTTTTTCTGGGTTTCTGTTGCATTGACTAGTATTTTTAATCTGTGAATTTCATTTTGGATTAAGTGTATTGTGTATAAATTATACAGTTGGAATTTATATCTTGGTCCATTCTGCCAATCTGTCTTTCAATTGGTGAATTAAATCCAGTCACTTTGAGAGAGATTACTTAAAAGCACTGCTTTATTCCTGTCCTTGCATTAATTTTCTGTTGCTGATTTCCTTTTGTTTCTCATTTACTTAACAGTTCTCCCTGCTTGGTATATTCATTTTATTAGACTTTTTCGCATTACTGACTGCTTTTTCTCTTTCTAGGATATTCCTGGGAATTTTTTGGAATGCTGGTTTGGTGTTCATGAATTTCTTCAGGTGTTCCTTGTTTTGGAAAAACTTTACTTCTCCATCAATTTTGAGATAGTTTTTAGAATATATAAATCTGGATTAAATGTTGTTTTCTTTAAGGGCTTGAAACATTTCAAGTTGTCCTGGTCTTTAAGGTTTGTTTTGAGAAGTCTGCTGTAATTCTAGAGGGTTTAGCTTAGTGAACGATTGCCTTTCGATAAAATTATTTAAAATTATATCTCTAGGGCCAGGGATTTAGCTCAGTGGAAGGCAGGTCCTGAGTTCAGTCCCAGATAAAAAAAATATCTGTCTCTAGGTTAGACTTTTGGGATTTTGGCTATAATATGTTGTAGACATGATTTTTGAATTGTAGCTCTTTGTGGTTCTATATGCTTCACTTATCTGTACATTTCTTTTCGTATGCTTGGAAATTTTCTACTATTATTTCTGTACACAGGTTTTTTATGCAATTTGTAATGTTTCTGATTTTTCACTAACTCCAATTAATCTGTGATTAGTCTTTGTTGTATCATCTAGCAGCTGTTCGACACATTTTTCATCTCTTGTTTTTAAGGTAGCTCTGAATAATTGGTCTCGATGGTAGCCCTGTCTTCTAGTTCTGACACTGTGCTCACATTGCTTGCTTCTGCTGTACATACTTTGAATAGAATTTTTAACTTTTTGTATTTCTGATTAGAATGTTTTCATGGACTCTAATTCTTTGCTAAACTGGTCATTCATATTTTGCATCATTTAACTCAGCTAGCTTTTCATTACTGTCTTCTGTAAACACCTGGTTCATTATCTGTCTAATTATACCTTCTATGAGCTTGCCAAGCGTCTTACTGATTTGTTGAGTAATCTTCTGCTCTCCCTCTGAAAAATGTGGCTGTGTTTCTTTTGCTTTCCTCACTTCCTCTCCAATGCCCCATGAATTGGCTTTGGGGGCACTGGAAGTTTGAGGAGGCATTTTGTTGCCTTGTTTTCTTATGTTCCTAGTGTTTCTGTTTATGTGTTTTGTTTTGTGCTGAGGTTTGTGGGTACTTATAGTAGGAACACTTCGTTGCTAGTATGGTGAGCCATGGCTGTCTCTCACCCAGGCACTGTTGAAGGGTGACCCTGAGAACCTTGAAGTTGTTTTTTTTTTTACTTGTTCTTAGTCTCTGTCTTAAATAACCAACCCCTTTCTGAAATGATACCTGATTATGCACCCTTTGGCAATACACTGAGTGCCTCACCAGATTCCCTCTCCAGCAGTTGCCTGCCACGTAGAAGGAGTCACTTTGGAGCAAAACCCCAAACATTTTTTGCAGTTTACAACAGCTATGATCTTATTCTGAGGCCAGTGCTGCTCGCCTAGTCCTCCATCTCTCCCTGGAGCTCTCAACCGAGGGTTTTCCTTCCAGGAGCAGGCATACACTTCCAGAATGCTTCATTCTTTTCTCTGCCATTGTGATTCACTTCTCTTACCACTCTGTAGCTTCCAATTTTCCCACAAGCTCCTTCCTTGTTCCTAGAGATCTGCTTCTTTTTTTGCTCTTTACCAAGGTGTTATTTTCTAAGTGTCTTTATTCTGAGTCTCAGAGATGCTGAGTCTTAGGACTGATCACTACTCTGTCATTTTGGTTGCCCTACGCAACTCTTAAATTTGGTATTTATGTTATTGCTTTTTTTGTTTCTTCTCATTTTTCTGCTCAGTTCCACAGCCTCTTTTGAGGCTGAGGTGTGTGTGTGGCTTCTCAGAGACTTAATTCTCATGATTATAGACACACAGAGGTTGTGTTTCCTTAAGGAAGATCATTCCTGTGATCCTTATACCAGAGATCTACATGTACTTTTCCTTTCCAAGAGTAGAGATAGGACCCTATCCTTGCATTTCATGAAATCATGAAGGCTCAAGATACAGGATGAATCAGAGGAAGGCAAAGCTGGAGAACTAGAGCTTTAAGAGTCATTTTAAGAGTGCAAGCAAGAATTACTAAAACTCCTTACTGTCTCTGACCTTTTGTGATGACTGCATTGAGCCTGAGTGATTTTAGACCAAAAAAAAAGGTGGGGGGGCATCACCCCACCTTCTCTTTTGACTTCCTTGGCATCTGATTTAATTACTAAGTATTATTATTATTATGTAAGACAGACAGTGAGCCAGAGTATAGAATCAATGTCTACCCATGCACTGGGCTTCTTTACACCTTGAAGGCTTCTTACTCACTCGAAATTGAGGCCCTCCAATCTGACCAAACATATTGATGCCTTCCTCAGAGTGAAATGAATGGGTTACCGGGAAACATTCATTTAAGTTCTTTCTCTAAAGGAGCAGATATTATCAGTCAATTCCTAAGATTTTTTCAACTTAAGAATAATTGCAGCCACCTATTGAGGCACAGTGGAGGAAGATTTAGGCCAAATCTAGAAAGTCCAGAGAAGATGCGGCGAAGTAGGGAAAGAAAGTCCTCTAGAGGAGGTAAAAAGTTTTGAGACTTTACTTGCTGATTATTACTTAGCAAAAGCCTCAGGGCCATCATAAAATAATTAAAATATAAAATATCCCTGTGACAGTAGATAACAGTGTCCTCAGTTATAAATTAAGAGATCTTGGAGCCAGAGGAACCAATGAAAGAGAAAATTTAAATTATTCTTAATCTAAAATTTCCAAAGATTTGATTTTTTAAAAATCATTTAAGGATATTAGCTGGTAGGGAGAACACCAAAAATGATAACCCATGTAGGAGGTAAGGTCTCACATTGGAGTGAGAGGAAAAATAAATGGATGAATGCCAAGAGATCATAACGCTCACTCATTCCTTGGCTTCTGATAATTGAGAGGAAGGATGAAGGTATGTGGCAGAGCTTCAGGGACCCAAGTCCAAGTATGTGACATTTTTCTTAATAGCTTGAAGACTGAGGGTCTGCAGCCAAACTTAGAACATCAGGAGTATCCAGAAGGAAGTAGCAAGTCAAGAACAGTACAAAGCAACTACGCCCTCATCATCTGGGCCAGAAACTAGTAAACGGGCTTTATCTTTGTATTAATCACACAAATTAGCACTGGCTTCCTATATTGAAAAAGAGTCTGATGGTTTCTTTGTAGTCAATGGAAGTGTACAGCCAATGGTTAGTGATATGTGCCTCAAGCCCAGGTTGGACAACAGGCTCAGCTAATGTGGGAGAGTCACGCTTTCTGAATTCAGCAGTGGCCTACCTGAGCTTACAAGCATGGTTTGTATTGCTGTTTAGGGTCAAAGGCCTGCTCACTAAAGTGAGTTCATCTTTTCTGCATATTAATGATCTTGGGAACTATTGGTTAGGATGTATTTCAGGATTGGTTTGGCTATGGAAAAATTCTAAAAGGACTTGTCAATCCCTTAAATTTTATATGCAGATAAATTTTGGAATTTGACACTTAACATTTTCAGTTTTCTAGCCAGGCAGGGCTGCCATAGATCTCACTGGTTACTCAGAAAGTGGGGTGGACATGAAACCTTTGAGTCGACTTCAAAAATCATCCCCAGCCTTCTGCCCTCTTTTCTACCCCAAAGAAGTAATGATCAAGTTTCTGTTCCAATGAACCAGAACACCACTGACCCTAGATACCACTGGCTCAGACTGGGGGAGGCCTAAGTGGATACAAGTACTTCAGTTGAAATTACATGGTTCACCTTCATTTCACATACAAGTGTCATGTGGGGGAATGTAACAACGTCCATCTTGATCTAATCACTGTTTTTCCTTCTGCCAGGCAGAGGCAGATATGCAGACATTCATGTGAAAAAGCTTATTGGTGTAAGAATAGAGTGAGTATTGATTCTTATTTATGAATTCTGGATCTCTTTCTAAGAAGCCTGCATAGCAGACCCAACAGACTGACCTTAACTTCACGAACTGACCTCTCTCCTCATGACAGTTCATGTTGTCACGTAATGTGAATCCAAATAAAATAGCTGCCACTAGACTCGATCAGAGCTCTTTGTGTTGTTCATAACAACACATAAATTAAAATTGGTCAAAGGCTAGGTATTAGGTATCAGGTAAGTTGGTTTTGTTGTGATGCTTGTACTTTTGATACCAGGAAAATAAAATGGTGATTTTTTTTTCAGAATAATATTCCAAAGTTGAAAGGACCACAGAATTATTTTTGCTTCTATGTAATCTCCTTCTCTATATCATGTACATATTTTAAAGACAGTATTGTATTCATTGCTGTATTCCCCAAAATGTCTTGTGCAGAATAGGTATATGTTCAATAGCATTGTTAAAGTAAAAGAAGGAGGTTGTCGTACTGTGCAGTAGAAAGAATCATATGCTTAAATTTGAATTTGTTTCTATATCGCCAAACTCAAGAATAATACATGACACACAAAAGCTCTCACTGGCAACAAAATTAATAGAGCTATGGAAAAGCTTTTCACCTATCTGAGCCTCTACTTTCTTTTAAGTAAAATGTAAAAGGTCTACAGTTTCATACCTTATTTGATACAGTTTCTCTTTCAAGAAAGCCTACCATCTAAATTCCAGACCTTATTCAGGGATCACTTTCTCTTTGAGGCTTTTGCTGACACTCGAGAGACATAGAAAGCACTGACATCTCACTCCTTTAGCTGTCCTAAATCCATCATTTCTATCAAGCCACAGCCCTCTGTGACATTTATCTTCTTTCAGAAAAATACAGGTCTGCCTGCATCTGCCAAACAGTGATTTCCTGGAGGTTAGAAACTATGTCTTATTAATTTCCACGTGGCCAGTGCTGAGAACAGCAGAAATTTGCTAACCCTTTTGAATGAATAATGGATTATAATAGCTGAATGATATGATTCATCTGGGTTTGAGAAAAGTTCCCTCGGCATAGTGGGATAGATGAACTAGAGCTCAGTAAGGATTATAATGAAAGCATCAAGATTCCTTGGGATTCATTGTTTCCAGAGTACTTCGCTTCTCATATTCAGAGGCAACCGTAGGCCAGGCAGGTCATTACTATCCACCAGCCCATTATCTAAAAGCTAAGTCTGGGAAGCCTACGGCATAAGCATATTTTGTGAAGGGCTTAAAAGCAAGAGAATGTTGGAGCATGAAGCTCGTGGGGAAGAGATCAGCCTCAGAGGGTGCCTGGTGTAAAGGGAAAGTCTGCAAGCACAGTAGTAAGCCAGTGGGTACCTGAGACCTTTCACGTACACCACAGCTCTTCTGCAGCCCTTTGGAAATACCTTAACTCCAAGGGGAGGTAGCCAAATGGCCCTGTTTCTCAAAGTTGGGGGGTACTTTTATTTGGGTCCTTGGAGCCTCTAAAACCAAGGGGAGTGTAGGAGTTACGGTGTATGAAGATGTCTGAGGAAGGGCAGGAGATACCTTAGGACCAGGGGTACAGAGAAAGAATCCATACCTGTCTTATGGGGCCTGGTCACACAGGCAGCTGTAAACCCAGTAGGGTGAGAGGTTTCAGGAAGAATGACTTATAACTGTTCGCCCGAGCAGCAAATGACTTTGTCATTGCATTCTGGAGTGAGAACTTTCTAAACCTTTTTAAAAGGTTTGTATTATATCTACAGCACCAAATTCTGGTTGCTTGTGGCCTATTCAATTTTCAGAGACAATTTTATGTGTATATAGTTTATCTATAATAAACTGTACTCATTAAAAGTACAAACATTCATGAGTTTTAATAAATTTATACATCCATTGATGTTGACAAAATTGTGTCTTCTCAAATTCTGTGTGTTTAAGCTCTAACTCCTAATACTTGTATCTGGAGGTAGGGTCTTTAAAGACCTTAAGGTTATTGGGACAAAAGGGTGGAACCTAGACATTATAGAATTGGTGAAAAAAAGGAGAGGTCAACAATCTGCAACCTGGAAGAGACCCTCATTGCAACCCAAACACACCGGTACCCTGACAGTAGACTTCTAGCCTCCAGACCTGAGAAAAATAAATGACTTGCTTAAGCCACTCAGTTTATGGTAGCTAGTCAGAGCTGTCTAAAACCCTCGCCAATCAAGCACTGTAGTCAAGACGAAAAACAATTCCAACCCCTCATTCTGTTTTACAATGGACTGAAAAGCCTTAACCCTGAGAGTGGGGAGATGAGGCCTGCTATAGGAAAAAACACTACTCTGCCAAAGTGCTCCTTAAAATATTCTGTTTTGTATGGTGTCATTGTGCCAAATTTTAATAGAGAAAAGCCATTATGTAATTAAGGCAAAGAATACACACTAATTTGGCCCTCAGCATCCAACTAAGCAAGGCACAAATGCCAACTATGAATTTGTCCTGGTAACCTGCATACATCCTCCTGCTGAAGTCTGACAGCTATTCCTCAGAAGCAATGGGTCCTTTTTGCATGGAGAATTCCAGAATGTCTTGGAAAAGGGAAACCTTTGATATTTTCTGGGTTCTTCCTTTCTCGCTTTCCAGAAGTCAGATCCCCATCTCCTCCCTTCTGAAAAGGCTTTCTTAACCCCTGTACTCCCTCTCAACCCCTCCTAAACTAAGGTAGGATCAAAGTAGCTTGCAACATTATCTAATCATTGGAATTCTTATATGCCCTGGGCCTGACATTGTCCAGCAAGAAGAGCTGCATGGGGAAATGTTTGGTGAACTAATTACAGGTTAAATGAAGTAAAAAAGTAATCAATAGTTTGAGGTCTTGGAGCCTAAAATTTAGTACATATTAAGACAGCCTTAGAATGTTATCTACTAAGTTGCCTATTGACTTTTATGGCGTCCCTGGAAAGACTCGGCCAGCAGACAGAGATAATCTTCTTGTCTGGAGGAAATAACTCAACTGCCATATCATGACATGTAATGCCCCTTTCCATTTGCTCTAATCCATGTTTCTAGCTACATCCTCCACTTGTTCTGCATATACTTAGCAATCCAGATACCAATGCTACCTGTCATTGCATACTTATATTGTGTGCTTTGTGACTCTGCTTTTGCCAGTGCTGTTCCCACATGCACTACCCTCCGACTCCATGACTTCCAACCTAGGCTGTAGGTCCAAGCCCAAGTATCTCTTCTCACAGCCTTCCCTACTTCAGCTCTTATAGTACACTGTTTGTATAACTGCCATAGATCTTCTCATATTATCACCATCTGCCTCTAGTTTGTCTTTCACACTAGACAGCAAGCCCCTTTTGGGATGCTGTCCAGTTTTAACCATCTTGTAAACTCACTGCCTACTCTAGAGCTGTGCACAGAGTGGCTCTCAATAAGTACTTGTAGAATCTAATTGTCCAGTAAACATATCTCACCTCTCTTCACAGATAGAGTGGAAGGCAGAGGCAGTTTCTGTAGTGGGAGGGGAAGAGCCTTATAATGTCTAGAATACATCAAATTTAAATTCTAGCTTGTTACCTTTAGCATTCACTTTCTATTGCTATGGAACCAATGGATATAAACTAAGCAGTATAAAACAACACCCATTTTCTTTCTCCTGGTTTCTATACATTACAAGTCCAGCACTTCTGGAGTGGGCTTTGCTTAGAGTTTCGCAAGGATGCATTTGAGGTGTCCACTGGGGTAATTTCCTGTCCCAAGCCTGGGCTCTCAAGTGCATGTGGTCATCAGCCCAAGTCAGCCCCTGGTGGCTGTAGGATTGAGACTTCACTCTGTTGCTGACTGTATACTGCTCTCATCTCCTAGTGCCTCCCACATTTCTTCTCAGTGACTCCTCCATCTTTAAAGCAAACAATGGAGAATCTCCCTTGGGTTGAATTTCTTTTTCCAGATCTCTTACTTCCTCTATCTTTGATCTCTCCATGCAGATATAAAAGGCTCATATAATAAGGTCAAGTCTACCTGGACGATGAACCTTTTGACTAACACTAAGTCAACCAATGAGTAATCTTAATTATATCTAAACAATCTTTTTTCCTTGTAACATGACCTAATTAGGCAACTGAGGCTCATCCTATTCAAAGACTCTGCACACAATAAAGGGAAAGGAATTCTAAGAAGAAGAGTACCACTGGGAATCATCTTAAAATTCGGCCTACCATATCTTCTCTGGTTACATTCTTTCTTTTGACTGAGCTTTCTCAGATGGAAAATAGAAATAAACATACCTCTGAGATTTGTGGTGAGGGTTAAATTAGAAATGTGAAAGAGCCACTCAACAACTGTAGTTCTCTTCATTTCTCCCTGTTACTTCTACACTGTCTGCCCTGTCACTGTTTACAGCTTATCCAGAGAACAGAGAGCAGCTAGACTGTGTGCCTAGCAAATAACTCTAAGGAGATTTAGTAGCCAATGAAGACAAAGATAAGACTAGTTGATAATGTCTAGTGATCTTTTTTTGAAGGGTGGCAATAGATGAAATCACCCAGAATTAGCCCATGACCTGAGTCAAATTAATTTTGTAAGGAATGAAACCCAAACTCCCCATGTAAAAGACTATTCCTATAGCAAGCACAGATCATTATTTGTCTTGATAAAAACAATACCAACATGACACCTAAGTATTAATACACTACAAGCTATGAGCAGCAAAGAGCCCAAATCAAAGGACACTGTTGGCTTTCAGCTGATAAACGATGAACAAAGTTGGATCTCATCTCTCCTTCCCAGTTAACTCTTGCAGTGTTTTCTGCCTTTGCTGACTCCCTCCACCAGCTGCCTGGCGACTTTCACAGAAGTGCCCCACACGGGCAAGTTCTATTCTGGATATTATCTGATTCCCTCCCAGAAAACTTAGCAGTCCTGTTCTCTATCACCTCAACGCCCAGCTGGGTGCCTACCGAATAGATGCAGAAAGAGTGGAGAGGTCCATGAGCACAGCTGAATGCAATAGCTTCTTTCTACTTACATATGCACTTTTAAGAGGTCCTCAGCATTATTCAGCTAAAGTATACTTCCTTCCCTTTCGGGGCTCAGATGGAGCCTTCAGCTCTCCCAGGTGCACAGACTCTTGGCTTTCCCCTGTTGGAGCAGGCATATATTGCTCACTGTGATGAATAGCTTTATGCTCAGTGTCCTGGAGATACCATTTTACAGAAGGACAGGTCCCAGCACTACATTTTGCTTTAGGTGAAAACTTAACAATTACTTTTTCTTTAAACAAGGCTGAGGGTCAAACACAGGGTTTTAGTTATGCTAGTCAAGTGCTAGCCTGAGCTGCATCCTCAGCCTGCCATTTATATTTTCTAAGAGGATGCACACCCTATACCTATGAAGCAAGACAGCATGTCTGAGTCAGAACAATGAAAAACAATTTTAAGAATGCAATTTTAAGTATGAATTGGTACCACAGCATTTTGTGCCAGTGATTTTTTTAGATTAAAGAAAACTTGACAGTATCCTTTAAGGACTGTATTTTTAAAATGTCTGTTTTATTTAGATAAGAAAAATATAGAACAGCAGTGTGACTTCTTTTTAACCATTAATAATGAATTTAGAGATACAAAAACCCAATTAATCTGAATTGCAGGTGCACAGGTTTCATTCCAGCAGTGGTCAGGGGCCACACTTTCTAAGGCTGCAAGGTTCTGCTAAGTCAGAAATACTGAAGTACCGGTATTCTGAAAGCCAGTTTGATTGCCCCAGGGAATCAATGACCTGGTCAGTGCGGCAGAAGAAGGATAAGGCTTAGAAATTTGAGCTGTCATCTTATTTATTGTCTGCTTTGAGGACTCTTGAGGGGCAGTCTGGGAGCAGTAAGTGGGCACCCTGTGGAATTCTGTAGCCCTGTAGCAAAAGGTACTGCAACAGAAATGTTCTCTGACTTCTTGCCTCTCTCATAGCACATCCTCACCACCACTTCTCATATAGGTTTCAGTCTTCCTCTAGCCATGTGTCAGGTGCACCCTGATAGTGGCCCTCCCTATTCTTTCAGGAGAGATTTAATGATCAGGTATGAGTAAGCTCACTTAGGACCTGTACCTTTTCCACTTTGTCTATGTTATGGTTTACATCTAAAATAGTCCATGTATGTCTCACATGTTTGAAAGATAATTGGATAACGAGGGCAATGAAGATAACTTGTTGATAGGAGGTAAAGCCTGGTTGAAAGTGGGTTATTGGGGCTATGATCTGGAGATATGTATTTAGGTGAGCACCCTTTCCTCTACCATACCCCTCTGCCAACCTGTTGCTTCCTTGGAGCCAGATGACCATGCACTGAAAGTATAAGCCAAAATAAACTTCTCCTTTAAACTGTATCTAGTATTTTGTCCCACTGATGGGAAAGTGATTAATACAGATATTGGTAACAAAGAAGGGGGATAGTTGCTGACTACCTGACCATGTGGTTTAAAAGCCTTTGGAACTGGTTTATAGATGGCAGCTAGAGAAGGTTTGGAGATGCCAGCTAGAGAAGCCCTAGAATGCTATAAGCTGAGCTTGAGCTTTATGGGAGATTCTGGTCAGAGCTCAGAAGACCAAAATACTAATAGGAATGTAGACAGTAAAGGCCAGGCCCAGGAAGTTTTAATTGGACTCCATTGGCAGGTGCACTAGAGAGGTCATGCGTGTTATACTCTGGCAGAACATTTATGTACATTTTGCCCCTGTTCTGAGATTTTGCAGGAGACTGAGATAAAGGGGCAAGTGGATCACCTGGTGAGGGAAATTTCAAGAAAGCTCAACTTTCAGGCTGTGGGATAGATAATGCTGGCTGTTTTCAGTCAGGTCTACAGTGAGAATCAGCAGCAGATCGAAGAAATAAATGATTTGAAAAGTTTGAAGTTTTATCAAACTGGAAGATCCTGAAAAGTTGGGGTCATAGAGAGAGTGGTTGCTGAAAAGATTAGCATTATAAAGAAGTCAAATACTTTGCAGCAGGACAATAGAAAAGATGGTTTGAAGGCATCCTAGAAATTAGCACTACACTTCCTAGAACTACACTTCACAGGCTCAAGACAGTACATTATAAAGCTTTCATTTGAAAAGAGAGCCCCTGAGTCCCCTCCTCAAGAGGGCCACCTAGGAAACTGGTTCCTTGAGATTTGATTCATAGTGCACAGATATCCAGGCATTCAGAGGCTTCTACAGTCATGATTGGAGGAGGCCAGGCTAATGCTCAAGCCATCAGTAGATGTTGGCATCATGCACACGGTGGTGGATGATCCATGAGTTAAGGAGTCATGGAGACTTCAGAAGAAGGCCTGGGAGACCAAGCAATGTGACCCTGAGAGGGCAGTGCATGATGCTGTGAGGGTGAAGCCAGAAGTATAGTGGAGATCCAAGGAAGTTGGAAATGCTAGGAATATAGAATGTGTGGCTAAGGAAAAGTCTCAGACAGTAAGCAAAGCCATCCCAAGAAAGAGGCTGTGAGTGCTTTAACCAAAAATATTGTAGGGGCAGAGTTGCCCAAGACCTTTTCTCAAGGCCTCTGGGTCACAAAATTCCATGGGTGCTGGACATGGAGCTATAAGATTTATTGTTTATTGTGTATTCTGCTTGTTTTCAAAATTGCTTTGGCCCAATTTCTTTCTATTCCTCTATCCTCCCTTTTGGAATGAGACTATAGTAAGTCCCCAACACAGGTTCCATTCTGGGAGGATGGTTATAAGTCAGATTCATTCTTAAATCCAACAAAATGAGTATTATACACCTTTGACACAAATATACAATGTAAAGCATTGAAAAACCAAAGCACACAAAAATACTGTAAATAAACTATTTTTACTTTTCCAATTACCTTAAAATGGTGGTACAATACAATTTAGTGTTTCACTTTTGTTTCCATGGTTATTGATTTGTGCTTCCTAGTCATCTCCTGAACATCACTACTGCTTCTTCTCTTGCTCCTGGATAGCCTGAGCTCTGATTGAGCACTGCATATGGTTGAATTTTACAGCAATCACACAGTATATCAATTGTGACTATGTCCATCGGATATGTGAGCTACTTCCATGATTTTTTTGCATCTACAAATTTTCTTAATGCAAGTGGATTCATATCTGTGAAAGTTCACAACTTGAATGTTTGTAATTCGGGGACTTACTGTACTTACTTTGTACCATTGTACATTAGAAGTACTTAAATTTCTTTTTCATTTTTATAGAAACTTACATCTGAGAGTTTGCCTTGAGTCTCAAAGGAGATTTTTGGACTTGAACTTTTCAGCAATGCCAGAAGAGTTAAGACTTTGATAACTCAGAAATGGACTAAATTTTGCACAATGAGATGGATATGAGTCTTTGGGTTGCCAGGGGAAGAATGCCATGGTTTAGATCTAAAATATTCCTTAATGTCTCATACATTTAGAAATTTATTTGAATCATGTAGGCAATACAGTTGACTTTCTGTTAGGAGGAGGTGGATTGCTGGGGCATCACCTGGGAGGGAAAATTCTTGTTCTCAGCTCCTCCCTTCTCTCTGTGCTTCCTGGATGCCACGAGGTGAAGAGCTTTTCTTTCTATGCCCTTCTGCCATCTGCTTGTGCTTTAGAACCAACTGATCATAAACTGAAACCATGAGCCAAAATAAACTCATCCTCCCTTAAGTTCTATGTGTTGTGTGTTTTGTCCCAGGGAAGAAGTAACTAAGATGGTCTACCTGCTGTCTTGCTATGATCCTCAACCCATTTCTTGTGCACTTGTTAGCCCTGCATGGAATTCCCTGTGGTGTTTTACACATGTCATGAAGCCCCTCATCTATTTTCCCCAGCCTAGGATAGGGGAGCCTTCCTTGTGCTCCCATAATTCCCAATCCCCCCTTTTTTTTGTACTAGGAATTCAACACTGCACTGATCTACATTCCCAATTCTCCTTCCCTCCTTCCATTCCTTCCTTTCTTTTTTGAGATAAGGATTCACTAAGATGCCCAAGCTGGACTCCAATTCACCTTCCTCCTGCCTCAACCTGCCAGAGCACAGAGGGTACAGGTGTGTGTAACCATGCCCCAGCTCTTTATGTTACTTGTCAAACTGGAGAGGAAGCTTCCTGTGGGCTAGCTTGTCACTCTAATAGTGAAACTCTAGAAGAGTGCCTTACATTTGCCTAACATTCAAGAAACTGTAAAAGGAAAGAAGAAAGGAGGAGAGGAAGGGAACAAGGAGGGAGGAAAACAGAGAGGGAAGGAAGGAAATGCATGGAAAGCATGTGCATATTACATTGACAAGGGTTTTGAGGCAAAACTACTAGGTGGGAGAAGCAAGAGGCCACTGTGAGCTCTCAGAACATTCTTTTTTTTTTTCCAGCTTTAATTGAGTTTATTGATACATTTTAGGGATACAGTACAGTTACATTCATTGTTGGGATCTTGTACCTCTACATGACAAGTCTTGATTCTCATTTTTTCCCCT
>NW_022900921.1:30404614-30451818 GCF_012274545.1 Fukomys damarensis | reverse complement strand
TAGGTGTTCATGATCCTCTGGATTTCTTTTGGATCTGTTGTGACTTCGCCTTTTTCATTCCTGATTGCATGGATCTGAGCCTTTTCTTTCCTTTTTTTGATAAGATTAGCTAAGGTTTTGTCGATTTTATTTATTCTTTCAAAAAAGCAGCTCTTTGTTTCATTTATGTTTTGTATCGTTTTCTTAGTTTCAATTGCATTGATTTCTGCTCGGATCTTTATAATTTCCTCTCTTGTTCGAGCTTTGGGTTTTTCTTGCTCTTGTTTTTCTAGGAGTCTAAGTTTCATCGTTGAGTTGTTTATTTGAGCCCGCTCTGTTTTCCTAGTGTGGGCATTCAATGTTATCAATTTTCCACTTAGAACTGCTTTCATTGTGTCCCAAAGGTTCCTGTATGTTGTATTGGCATTCTCATTTATTTGTAAAAACTGTCTAATTTCTTCTTTAATTTCCTCTGTAATCCATTGATTGTTTAGGAGAGTGTTGTTCAGTTTCCATGTGCTTGTGAAGTTTCTATAGTTTCTTGTGCTATTGATGTCTAGTTTGATTGCACTATGATCTGATAATATACAGGGGATGACTTCAATTTTTTTGCATTTATTTAGACCTGTTCTGTGAGCCAGTATGTGGTATATTTTGGAGAATGATCCATGTGCAGCCAAAAAGAATGTATATTCTGATTTTTGGGGGTGGAATACTCTATAAACATCTATTAAGTCCATGCGTTCCAAAGCTTGGTTCAGTTCTATTATTTCATTGTTGATTTTCTGCCTAGATGATCAGAACATTCTTAAGTGGAAGCTGTCACACATACCCTGTGTCAGGACTCTTATCTGTGTAGGACAATGGGAGGTAAGAAAAGGCACCAGTCTTGGCACACAAGCTTTGCCAGTAGTGCTCCATGAAACTCCAGTCCAGTTCCTTTGCCTCTCTGTCTCAGCTTCCCCCTAGGAAGTGGTTAGCTGGATTTTACAACTTCTGTCACCTATTAGAAGTTAATTGGGAACAGTGATGCTCTGGACCTACCAGTCCTTGAGTATTATTTCTGCCCACAGGTCAGCTCTGAATTTTCTGCCTATTCAGTCTGAGGAGCTTATGACTGGGTTGATGAATGTGCTTCCTGATCTGAGATTTCACTTAATAGTGAAGCTCACTATAGTCCTTACAATGGCCAAACCAGCCACAGCAAATAATAGAAACAAACAAATTAAAAAAAAAAACTGATGGAGAATAGTCAGGAGGTATATTCAAAGCCAGATCTATCCATTTCTCCATTAATCTGTTCAATCAGCAGCAATAATACCGGGCACTCACACAAGTCAAAAAGCCACTGAGAATGGCCTGTGGTGGATTCTGATAGAAGCATTTGACTCAATCAATTTTTCTTCCTCTAGCACAAATGCCAAAGTACGGCAGTCTGTGAGCAGGATGTGAGATGTCAGAACTCCACAAAGGCCAGAGGAGGAGACTAGATTGCCCATCCTTGGCGCTCACATTCCTCAGATGAAAGGCTATGCAACAAAGCAAGTGATTTAATTCACTTAGCCAAACATATCCAATAAAAGGGAGTGGCAGATTACAGAAGGGCCTGTACAGTACTTACAACAAATGTAATTTACTTCAGAAATATTCACTATGAAAAATACATAATCGTTGGGGGAAATGCTTTTAAGATAATGTTAAGTAAAACATATACAATATAGGTGTATTTTTGTAGTCTGGTTATAATTATACAAATCAATAGAAGCACAAATCTCAGAAACATGTTCATAACGACAAATGACAGCATAGAGATCTCTGGTAGAATCATTTTCCTTTAAAAATCATTTTCTCTACCTTTCTGAAAAGTGCTTATATTTTATTAAAATGTAATTAAATATTTTATAAAAACTCCTACCACAAAGGGTCATTAGAGGCCATTTATTTCAGTGGCTTCCAAACATGGTTTTGTTGAGTATCCAGCTGGTTGCCTCAGCATCAGCAGGAGATTTCCCAAGCACACAGGGGCCCAGAGATCCCTATTTAGTACACCTGCCATTGGACCCTGGAATCCCTATTCATTAAATTAAAAATAAAAATGTTTGCCAAGTAATTCAAAGTTGAGCCAGGGTTTAGGGAGTTTGTTCTGGTGTGGTCTGTTGCCTTTGCAGAACAAGGAAACTAAGACCCTAAAGACAGATGTCACTGGCAAGCATGAAGTGACAGAAAGGGGACCAGAGCTCAGGGCCCATTTTGGTCTGGCACTGTGGGCTCTGCATAACTTGACAAGATTTTTTAACTCTTTGTTCTTCCTAGTTGTGTTGTTACTTTAAGAGGTGGTTTTCCATAGGCTGACCCTTCTGGAATGACCTTCAGGGACAGCTGAAGGATGCTAATTGGAGTCAAGATGCTCTTCTTGTGACCTTTTAGGAACAAAGACATTCAGCCCCCTGGATTTAAAATGTTAATATTGAGGAATTGGATAAAAGGGCTCTCTGATCCCTAAGGAGTGGCAGTAAGGTTTCTGTTTATTTTGGCCTCCAGGGTCAAAGAGTGACTGTCCATCCTCCTTTGATGAATGACCTGGGTCTGTCTAAATGGGAAGCTGGAGGGCAGGCTGGCCCTAATCTTCTCACAAGACCACCAGTCAGCCAGGAGCATGACCCTTCTGACTGAACAGAGCAGGGAGAGGGAGATGGCCACAGAGAGCTCCTGCAATCCAAGGTACTACATCAGTTCTGAGCACATCCCCAAAACTGCTAACAGCTCCATTCAGCTGAGTCTGTCCCAGCAGAAGTTTGTCAAGGCTGCCTTCTTTCTCAAGTATGTCTCACTAAAGAATAAGTCATAGCAGATGCCAGGTGTTCTGGCTCCTGTGGAAAGAACAGTACCTGGTCCAGTGCTGCCTTCATATGTCCTGCAGTATGAAATGCCCCTGCTCAAACTATACAAAGATGTTTAGGTGTTTGGAGATCAGCTAAATTAAATCACTGCAAAGGAAGAAGACTGATTATTAAGGTACCCAAGGACAGGTTCGGGGACAGGAAATCAATACAAAAATCAGAGCCCTGTAGATGATAGCAACAGTGATATTGACAGCTCTTATGGAAAATAAAGTTTTTTTTTCCCCTTCCTTTTTTCTTCCCTCTTCTCCTACCTGATGAGTACAGTGTCTGTGATCAGATAGCAAAGAGGCTTTGTGAACACCACCACAAGGCTATGAAGGGCATCCACAGAGCAGGACCTAAAAGATACGCTAGACAAGCTGGAGGGCACTGAGCGACTGCAGAGAACTTGCAGTGGGTGTGATAGTCCACAGCAGAAGACAGAGGTTTGTTTCCATGGACAAAAAGAAAAGAAAGAAAAACTTGAAGGCAGAGTGAGTGAAAAACGCTAGCAAAGAAGGACCTCCTAGGCAGCCTCCCAAGCTAACACTGCTTATACTACAAGTAGATTAGAGGAACAGCTAAGGAATCACTTTCACTAATGTCTGGATTAGAATAGCTAAGGATTTGCTTACACTAATATCTGAATTCAGTGTATCATATGTGCTTCTTTTTGGTAATAGGGTCACACATGTCATTTTAAATACCACAGGCAGAAAGAAAGGGGTACACAGAAGCAGTCTAAGTTATCTAATCCCTTGAGATTTATTTGAAACTGGATTATACATAAAAGCCAAATAGAATAGGGTATACAACTTCCATTAATTGCCTTCATTAATAATTCATCTAGAGATTCTTGGGGAGCAAGAATCTCTGCACTGCACCTGCCTCTCCAGTTACCACCTCTTAGTTTTTAATTAAATATCTGATATCTGACACCATCAACCATAACTCTGCTGCACATTAACTTTATTTCCCTCAAACAACATCGACATACAAGGTCTTCAAGCTCCACATTTCTTTTAATTACTAGACCTTACTTTTTAGGAATGTTTTAGATATCCAGAAAACTTGAGCAGATGCTACACAAAGTTCCCCAATCTCATCTCCCTTCATAGTTTCCCTTATTAACATCTTGGATGAATGTTATACATTTGTTACAATTACTAATCAGTAAACCAATATCCATACATTAAGAACACGTGACCTCAGTATATACAATGGTTCACTCTCATACAGTTGTATGGTTTTTTGTTTTGTATTTTTATTATGTCCAGAGTACATAATGATTACATTAGTTGTGGGGAGTTGGTACAAGTACAGAAGACATCTTAGTTCTTTTTTCATCTCTTCCCTTCCCCTCCATCTCTTGAGCCTTTCCCATTTGAGAAAGGACTTTCCCTCTACTTTTTATTATCTATCCTTTATTTTTCTCTTTATTTATAATTTTGATTTCTCATAGAAGAGAAACCATGTGATATTTAAGTTTGTGCTTCATTTATTTCACTTACCATTATGGTCTCAATGTACATCCTTTTCCACAGTGAGTCACAAACGAGTTGTTTATTCTTTCTGGCAGAGTGGTACTCAATTGTATACAAATGTCATGTTTTCTTTATCCATTCATCTATTGATGGACATATGGGCTATTTCTAAGATTTATGTATCATGAATTATGCTGCCATAATCATGGGTATACATGTATCAATGTAATATGTCTTTAGCTCTTTTGGGAAACTACTTAGAAAGGGAATAGCTGGGTTGAATGAGATTTCTAGTTTTAGTTTGACTCTCCACACTGATTTTCATCATGGTTGTATGGGTTTGGACAAATACATGATGTACTATCATCATGTGTGCTTCATAGGATTCACCACAGAAACCTGGGGTGGGGAGGGAGACAGAGAGGCAGACAGACAGACAGACAGACAGGAATAAGGAAGGAGAGAGAGGAAAGGAGAGAGGGAGTGAAGAGGCTCAGATAGGTTCAGGCTGTTAGGGAATCTGACAAGTTCCCATATTTTCACTAACAAGCTTGAGACCCATGAAAGCCAGTGGAATAGTTCTAAGGCAAATCCAAAGGCCTGAAGACTCAAGATGAGTCAGTGTTTTAGTTTGAGTCCAAAGGAAGGTGAGAAAAACAAAACAAAACAAAAAACAAAAACCTGCAGCCAGTGCAGTTAGATATTAGGACACTCCCCCTTACAAGTAGGATCAGAAATTTTTGCTCTATTCAGGCTTTCATCTATTTGGAAAAGACACATTCATGTTAAGGTGGACAATCTGCTTTACTCAGAACACCAATTTAAATGTTCATCTCACCCAAATCACCCTTGCAGACATATCCAGGATATGTCTGACACAATAGCTAGGCACTCCAAGATCCAATCAAGTTGACATATAAAATTAACCCTCACTAAGTATCATCCAAAGTAGTTTTACAACCCTACAAAGTCTGTGGGTTAACTGTTCAACTCTCCTCAACCCTTGGCAAAAATTGATCTGTTTACCATTTCTGTAGTTTTTACTTTCTCAAAATTTTATATAGCTGGGATCACACAGTAATCATACAGAGAAGAAAAGATTCAAAGAAATATTGCAAAAACACATCTGGTGAAGACTGATAACCCAGACATGTACATATAGAACTCTTATAACTCAGTAAAACTAATACAACCCAATTAAAAGTGGATAAATGATTGGACCTCATACTTTTTGAAAGAAAATAATAAGTAAGCAAAGGAAAAGATGTGTGAGGTCATACATCACTAGGGAACTGCAAATAGGAAAACTAGGCATAACTAAACAAATTTTAGGATAGTTAAAATTCAAACACTAGATAATATCAGATGCTGGCTTGGAGCAGTAGCAACTTTCATAGTGTTGGTCGGGATACAAATGATAGAGTCACTTTTGAAGAGAGTTTCCTACAAAGCTAAAAAAGCACAGGATCTAGTAACCATGCTCCCAGTAGAACTCAAAACTTATATTCACACAACAGTCTACATAGGAACAATTGCTTCAAATTTATTCATAATTATCAAGACCCAGAAATAACCAAGGTGTTCTTCACCTAAATAAAAGGATAAATGATAGAATATTTTTCAGTGATAAAAATGATCTATTAGGCTATGAAAAGCTATGGAGGGAGCTCACATCCATATAATGCTCTGTGAGAGGTATCTATCTGAAAAGGATACCTAGAGTGTGATTCCAATACCAAGTCCATACACTGCTTACTCCACACACTGTAGGGCAGGTTAAAATTAACCTATGAATTGAATTCAGTCCGTAGCCCTGGGCTCATGTTGCTGATACTCAGCTGAGAGGTAGAAAACAAAGGCCCCTAGGCTCAGGCCAGAACTCACAGGTAAAGCCACTATATCTGCCCTAGCAGAAAAGCTGCTGAAATTTTCTGGAGATCTAAAACATTCATGAAAAGCATAAATCTGTGCCCCAGTGGGAAAGACTTATGTTTCACCTGTATCACTATCCGCTTCAGCATGGACCTGGATATAACCCTGAGATTATGTAAGTAGTTGAAGCTGTAAGGCTCAGCTGTAACCCAGCTTGGCATAAGCCTAGTTGCCCGAAGACCTGCCTTCACTGACACTACCCCAAGCCCAAGCTTAGAGCAAGACTCCATTTGCTGGGGTTAGTAGTAAGCACAGACCTTACCACACTGCCAGATTTGTGAAACTTAACGTTGGGAAGATTCTAATGGTTCTCATAGCTAGGCAATAGGCAAAGCTTCTAGAATGGCCCCAATGACAGGCAGAGATATAAGTTTGATATGTAAGACTTTTATTTTGGCCAGCATCACCTATCTACTTGTAGTGATCTTGAGCAATGAGTTCAGTCAGCAGTAGGCAGCCCATAGTAGTGTGGGCTTTGGTCCTGCCCAACACAGCATTGGTCTTGCCTGGCTGTGGGCTCAAACTATGACTCAGCATTATGGCATTATTGGCCAGGATTATCCAACCTATTCCTCCCTCAACAGGTACCACAACATAGAGTATATATCTGTTTGGAAGAAAATAAACAAGGCACATACTAAGTCATGGCATGGAAACCCGGTCCCTCAATGATGATTCTTCCTAGAACTGAGCAGAACCCTGCAGTGTTTGGCTATAACCCAGTGACTGTGGATGAGGTGTCTGGGCTCAGCCCAGCTGACTCCAGTCCCTGAGATAGTCTTGTTGGGGACTTATTGCCATTTTTAGGTACTCTGCCAGTTCATCCTGAACAAACTGCAGAAGTGGGACAAACCTAGGCTTGGATTGCCCTCAAGTGCTAGAACAATATGCCAACACTTAACTTGTGCAAACCTGGACTTATAACACCATCTAGTATTTACACAGTGAAAATTATTATAGGCTCAGAGGAAATTAACAACCTGCTTAGAATGTCTGGAAAGGTAGGCACCAATAATACCAGATAGTAGTGACTGGAATAAACACCTACTCCTCCAAGACACAACTGACATAACCTATCAACAAGCAAGCATGAAGAACTTTCAGAGAATCCATGACCTCACCTAATGGTCAAAATAAGGCATCAAAGACTCACCAATATGGGTGAACTCAAACTCATGAGCTTCAGAAAACACAAACAATTCAATAATCTAAAGGAGAAACCTAACAGAAAGATGTAAGTAATTTTTAAAAATCAAACAGAAATATTTGAGTTGAAAAATATATTAAGTAAAATTCAGGATGCAATTAAAGGGATCACTAACAGGATAAATAAAAAAGAAGAAGGAAATAGTTTGGCTAGACAGGATATTTGAAAATATATGATTGGAAGAGAAAAAAAGAAAGAAAAGGATGGCAGAAAATGCATGCGAATTTTGAAGCAGCATTAAAAGAGCAATTTTTTTTTACTTGATCAGTAAGGATATTATTCAATGAGTATTATATCAACCAGCTCACACTGTACTAAAGCAGATACACAAAAAAGCTCTAACATCCTTCCAAATCTAAGACTCCAAATACAACTTCAGTCCTTCAACTCATACCAAAGCTTCCTTGTCATTATTATTTTTTGGATATACATTTACTTTCAAAAATATTATTAGTATGTGTTTGCAGTTTAACAGTCATCTTGTGAACTTGGTCCATGTAAATAATACAGTTTGTTTCTTTTTTTAATCCCCTTACCTTCTTCTTTCCTCTCTTCCTTAATTCTCCTGCCCCAATGGTTATTCTTGTTGATATTATTCATTTTAATGTTATGGTATGTAATGTTTAGATTCATTGAGGCTACTGTGTTCCTGTACATGCCTTCTTTTTATTGTACTTATTTCATCTTCTCCCTTCCCCCTTTGTCCTTGTTCCTTTGGACCACTTCCTATTTCAAGAGATCCACATCTTTGTCCCCTTCTATTCATCCTTTATTATTTTCTTTGTGCTTCGCCTCACTCAAATGGTATTTAAGATTGTATGTCTGGTTTATTTCACACCACATTATATTTTCCAGGTGCATCCATTTTCTTACAAATGTCTCAAAATTGTCGTTCATTATAGTCAAGTAGTATTACATTATATATAGATACTCTTTTTATCCAATTGTCTGTTGATGGGTATAAAAGCTGCTTCCAGGATTAGCTATTTCAGGTTGTGCTTCTATAAACGTTGGTATGTATCACTGTAGGATGATGTCTTAAGCTCTTTAGAGAACATACCTAGAAGGGGGACAGCTGAGTCTTCTGGAATTTCTAATTTCAGTTCTTATTTTGGGAGTTTTGGAGTTTAGAAAGAACTTAAGAATGCCAAAGCAGTAGTAGTCTTATTCAAAGAGATAACAGAAAACTTCCCAAATCTAGAAAAAGATAAAAATTATCCAGATCAAAAGTCACCTTCCTTAACCAGATTTATCCCAAGCCATGTTATAATCCATCTCTGTTCTCAAGGCAATAGAAGAAAAGAAATAATAATACATAAGGGTGTCCCAGTTCAACTGACAGTACTCTTCTCAGCAAAATCTTACAGGTCAGGATAGAGTGTCAGGAAATACTTACAGTACTAAAGGGAGAAACTGCCAATCAAAAACACTATTCAGAAAAGCTATATTTTAGAAATGAAGGAAGACAAATGCATTCCTGACAGAGTATTAGGGTGTGGCACAGCTGACTGGGGAGGTAGGCATGACCTGTTAATTACAAGATTCTGGAGCACATGCTCAGGGTAGTTCCCAAAGCCCTGCACATGGACCTTTCATAAGAACTCAGGCACGTTTTCAATAGGATGACCTAAACCTGACATCAACCTGAGGTGTGAGACCCCAGCACCATCTCTCCGGGCCTGTATGTAGATGTTCTCACAGGTTTCCTCAAGATTTGAACAGCATAAAAGGCCACAAATTCCAAGAAAAGCTTGCTTTTGTGGCTTTCCTCATGGTAACCTGCCCTGCTCTCTAGGGTATACACATTTCTCTTGATTTTTCCTCTTTTCCTTAGCTCAAACTCACTCTGCAGAGCCAGCTACTCTCTCACTTTTTATATTTACTTTTAAAAATAAACTCTGCCACTGTTTTTTGCTCATTTCATTTAAATATTTGTTCAAGAGGCGAACCTGGAACCTGGAGCCGGGAACTGCAGAAGAAGAGGGGAGGAACCCAGAACCTAGTAACATTTATTTGGAGAGCCATTTTCAGAAAGAGCTACCCAATAGCATCCCCAGCTAAACAAAAGCAGAATATTCCTAACCAACCTGTCCTGCGAGAGAGAGAGAGAGAGAGAGAGAGAGAGAGAGAGAGA
The DNA here is from genome assembly GCF_012274545.1 of Fukomys damarensis. Taxonomy (NCBI): domain Eukaryota; kingdom Metazoa; phylum Chordata; class Mammalia; order Rodentia; family Bathyergidae; genus Fukomys; species Fukomys damarensis. Next base: position 30,442,200 of record NW_022900921.1, on the reverse strand, counting down.
GAGAGAGACATTAATGAGTAAAAAGCAAACATCAGAAGCTATAAAATTAGGGCTGGGGATTTAGCTCAGTGGTTCTGCTACCTGCCTTGCAAGCTCAAGGACCCAAGTTCAATCCCTGGTACCCCCGCCAAAAAAAGAAGAAGCTATAAAACTCACTGAAAAATCTATGCAGACAAATTCAAATTGTTTTAACATTTTTAACATCGTGCATAAACCATTTAAATTAACATGAAAAATATCTATTTCAATACATTAAAGATATGTGAAATAGGACATCAAAATACAAAATGTGGGGAGCAATGGAGTGTAAATGTATTTTATTAGTATATACATACATATACATATATATACATATATATATATATATATATATATATGTATATATATATGAAATTTTTTTTGAGTCAGGGTCTCATTCTGTAGTTCAGCCTGAATTTAAACTCTCTATGTAACTCATAAAATTTAAACTCTATGTAACTTGGCTATGAAATGATAGACAAGTTATGTAACTTGGCTATGAAATGATAGCCAAGTTGCTATCATTTCAAAATTACTTAATAATGGCAAAAGACTATTATCTCTTTGAGTAAGATTTCTACCATTTTTGACATTCTTAAATTCTTTCTGAACTAAAAAAAAACAATTTTTTGAGATCATCAAGGCTGATGCTATAGTGATTATGGAAAAGTCAAACAAACTGCTATCTTCTGGTTCATAGCCGATGTCCCTAGTTGATTAGGATACTTGTCATCTAGTTTGGAAGTGAGGTCTACATCTACCTTCAGGTAGCTATCGCCAAATCACTGGAGGAGGGAATATTTGAAACCTGTTTTTCTTCATGCACCCAGGTGTCCCTTTGGTTGAGAGAAGAGAGGTGTGCTCAGGTTTTCAGGAGCGCCCCAATCTCCACTTCCCCCCAGTACACCTTGAACTACCCTGTGAATGATAACCTCACTCTTGGTAGTGCACTCTTTCTTGAGATATAAGACTATTAGAGGATATTCTCAGCAACTTCATATGATTTGGACAAGCTATCACAGTCATGAAGTCTAGAGTTACACTCAGTATTTCTTCTGGTGAAATTTTTCTTCTCATAATTCATATAAATACAATGAGTGTATGTTCTCATCTATGTGCATAAACATATATAATACAATTGTATATTATACAATATTCTTGCCAGGTATGACTATACAAACAAATCAATTAGTGGACTATAATTTGGTTCCTCATTCTTTTCCGTTGTTTTGTTTTGTTTTGATACTGGGGATTGAACTTGGGTCTTTGCGCTTGTAAGGCAGGTGGCGGAACCACTCAGCTAAATCCCCGACCCCCTCATTCTTTTCTGTTTTGTGGGAAGATAATCTATTTTTTTAAATTTTATGATGATTTATTCTTAGTCACATTAGAACTATTAGTGGCAGAAACTAATAGAATGTTGAAAACTGAATTTGAAAGATAGTTTGCTTCTCATAATACTCCAACTTAATTTACATCAGAAAAATATGAAATCAATTTGTGCCAAAATGAATAAAAACACCTAAAGTGCATTGATATAATAAATGCTTTGGTGAAGCCATTAGAAGTGAGCAAGTGACTGACAGACTTGAAACTCTTGCTGGTGGTGCCTGTGGCTGCTCCTGTGCCCCAAGCTCAGCCGATCTCCCAGTTCCCCAAGTGGCTGCCAGGACCTTCCTGAGGTACTTCTCACAGATTCCCTGGGTAAACCCTGGTGCTTCCTTCATGGTTCTTGTCTTTCCTTTCCCAACCTTAACCAAGTTATATTATTCACCATCGAGTTTCATATTTTACAATTCTCTTTCTCTTCCTTTTTCCTGTCCCAAGACAATCCCAGTCCCTCCATTCATTCCTCTCTTACATCCTAAAATGTCCTATTGAAAGCTTACTCCTATCTCAAGAAGTGAGGTTGGTGGTCCTACAGCGTAGATAGAAGACCACCAGGAGGAATACAGACACTAGTGTCCTTGATGTAGACCTACAATGAGTTCCTTTTGTGAACTTGAGTGAGTCCCCTGCTTTTGCAGGAAAGATGCCAAGCTCAGTGGCACTGTGCCTCCCGTTATCAGTGCAAGGTTCTGAGGTTTGATCCCTGGTACCCCCTGCCCCAAAAAGAACTATCTGTGAAGTTGAAAGAATGCTCTAAAATTTCAATTAAAAAATAGGATAATAGAAAAAAATGTGAGAAAATGAAAACATGGAAATAAAGTGTTTGTAAATGGGGAGGGGAGGAGGGGGTGAAGGAAGGGCAGGGACAAGGGGAAAAAATGAGAACCAAGACCTGTCATGTAAAGGTACAAGATCCCAATGATGAATGTAACTGTACTGTATACCTTAAATGTACCAATAAATTTAATAAAAAATAAGATAATGGTTATATTTTATATTCTTTCCACAGAAATATGAAGATATGATCAAAGAATATACACACCAAAATGTAAGAAAAGAGATGAGTCAGGCATTTAGCAATAACTCTTATTATAAATTTTTTTCTAGATTTCTTGATGTTTGTGGTATTTATCTCTTAATAATATATAATTTCTCATGATTTGTTTCCTAATTCTAAGTAAATATCCTTGTTATGTGCCCAATTTTGTGTTTATAATTTAGTAGTATTTTAAGCAGAGCATTTAAGCATTAGGCTCCACAAAATCCAGATCTCTCTGGCCTTATATCAACAGACAGTTCATATCTGAAGGGAAAGTTTGCCCCTACACAGAAATTCTGGGTGATTACAAAAACTATAAGAATTTCATGCATGTGTCAGGATTGCTGACATGTGAGTGTAGGAAATGGGTGTGTTAAATTGGGCAATCAGAAGATGGGCTGGTTAACACCAGTGCTTCTGTCATTTCCCCTCTCTCCAGTTTTGTTTAGTTATTTGCTTTTCCTCACAAAACACATAGTATACCAGCTCCATCCCATAAGTCCCAGGGTATATTATGATTAGTTAGCAAAGAGCTACATGGCAGGTCTTTGGCAATTGCTGTACTCAAGAGGGATCCCATAAAGTGACAATGTTGAGCTAAGAGAAAAAAAGGGTTTTTATTCTATGCTTTAAGGAGAGTTCCCTGTCCTCCAGGATGTGAATAGATAAGTTCTACTTTTACCTGGTAGTCATTACTGTATCATAGGAAAGAAAAACACTGGTTTAAATCTGATACTGTGGATGACATATATATAGATACAGAAGAAAAGACCATAATGTTCCTCAAGTCAACCCTAACTCCTGCCTCACCTCCTGACTTTGCTGTATAAAATCAGTCATTTCCTTTATATGTGTGTCAGCAACCAAGATATACTGGGGATTGAACCCAGGGCCTTCACACTACATGATATCCCAGACATTTTTTTTTTTTTGAGATAGGGTCTTGCTTGCCAAGTCACTGATTTTTGCAGATAAAATTGAAATTTTACAGGTTTGAAATTGAAATCTTGCCTCAGTCACTCTGAGTGCTGGGATTACAAGCATGTGACAGTATGCCTACCTCTTTCCCTATTTTTAAAATCATGTAGAGTTAATATTTCTTGCATTTAAAAGCATCTTTTATGATATACCATGTGGCTTAAAATTCAATATATCAAGACTTTTGCCAACTTTCTTCAAATTGTACCATTTACAAATTTTATAATTTTAACTCAAAGCATGTTTAGCTAAATTAAACTCTTTCACTTTTACCATTTACAATTTTACCATTAAAACCTGTAGCTTTGAAAGAATATGCCGTTCTCTATGGTTTGATAATGCTTGATATAGTGTTCATAATTTATTTCACACACTATTTCTTGGGTCTTTGCAAAAATAATATTCCAACTGTCATTTTTTATAGCAAATCAAACTGCTACACACTTTCAAACATATTAGAGTAAAAAATATCTTGCTTCCTGAAATACTAGAATCTGTTTTTAACTGTTTTTTTTTTATGTTCTAGAGAAAGCTGGCTTCATCGTTTCCATAAATACAATCGCATTTTGTGAGAGATTTAAGCAATTCACCATGTAGCTAATCATCAGTTTCCTTTAAATTATTTTTGCAAAATGCCAACACAAAATTCTGAAAAATTACTATGTTCCCAGAAATTCTGGGATAGAAACATGGAGCCAAGACTGGAGTAACCAATAGAGTGATATGAGAGAGACATGAAAGCAGACTGCATTCTCTATCATCATGATTGAGTCTTAAGACTAGGGTGCAATTGTATGGATTAGGACATCTGGGCCCTGCCTTCCTAAGCATACTAGAAAAGATGGTATGTCCATTTTTTCCTTGAAAATTGACCCCATCTCCCTCTCAGCATCTATACTACCCCAAACTCCATCTTGACAGCTCACAATACTGTATTCTCTGACAGCCAAGAGATCCTACTTCATGTCTTCTTCGAATTACTTCCTTGTCCACTAAATCCACTATTGCCTTTGTTTATCCCAATTCCTGCCTCATAGAAGACAACAGAAAAGTAGTCCCTTTTATCTCTAGAAAAAGCCAAGCTGGAATGTTCAGACAAAGCTATCAGCTTTAGATGCTCATTTACAGTATGTGTAGTTACAAAGTTGGCTTCTATTTTATGTGCGCTATTTTTATATGCAGTCTTATGCTTAATAATTTGGTAAACATTTCTTCTTTGTGATTTTAACTATTTTTCTAAAAAAATCAAAGGAATGTATCATCCAACTATTTCCACATTTGTCACTGATTGTAATTTTATAATGCACATACATGTGAACAAATCTTTGTCTTAATTTCTATTTTCCTAACATCTACACCAGAAAGTGCATTTCCTACTTCAGAAGTTATGTACTATACTTGTCACAATTCTGGAGTCTCCAAACAGGAATTTGAATCTATTAAAAATGTAGACTGTAAACAAATAGATAATTTCTTCAAACCTCAGCTTTTTTATTAACCTTAAAACAGATAAATAGAAGTTTTTAATTTGTAGGATTGTTACAATTAGACAACATGATGCATATGTTAGAACCACTTGCTACACAGCTGCACTCAAACTGATATAATTATTATAGCAGAATTGGAGATAAATATTATGTATGTATCTTGAGAATTTGAAAAATACAGAATAGTACAAAGATAAAATGTGGAGGCAGAAAATTAAATGCTCATGACCCCGACAACTGTTAACTCTTGCTTCTGCTTCAAGACACCAGACCCTCCATACGTCCTAATAAGTAATGCTCTACATTTGCATATAACCACAGGATATTTCTGTTAACCACAATGTTAAGTCACCACAGGATGTTTCTATTAAATTCCGATGTACGTTTCTGCTTTTACTGGAAACCCCTCCTTGACTTTAAAATATAGCAAAATCTGCTAAGCTTCCCCTGCTTCTGGCTGAGTCCCCATGCCCATAAGTTCCCCCTTCAAACTGTGTCTCTACCCTGAAAGGTTCCGCTCAACTTCTGTTCCCCAATGGTATATAACATCACCCCCACTGCAACTCTGTGCTCAGAAATTTGCAGTGCATAAACTCTTCTGACCTGGCCAGCCTCATAAAGCCTTGGTTTTTCTCCACTTCTCTGAGTGACTTTTAGATTCCTGTGTCTGTAATTCACAGTAGCTGTAACACTGAACTGTTTCACTTTGCTACAACAATGTTAATCAGCCCACATTATACCAACTATCCACATGTTCACATTTCCTTAAAATTTTGGTTTAAGGGTGTTTATCCAAGTAAGCTTATGAATACATCCTTCCATACAAAAACTGTATCTGTGCGCATAAATATATGATTAGGGTATAACTTTCCCAATTTTACTATAATCGCAAGAACAGCAAGATTTTCTCTTCTAAAATCATTTTTGTTTCAGCAATTTGACTACCTTAGCTTTCTTGACTTACTTGTGTTGTGGCCTAGATAACTCATCCTAGGCCCCGAAGCCATGGATGGTAACAACATGCATACAAAGCCTACTGCAGCCTCACTCTTTTGCTATTCCTTCTGTTTTGATCTCTTGGACCAGTCCTTCCCATTCCAGCATCCAAATACATCATTTTCTTACTTTCTTTTCAAAGAACAAATTAGATTTATATCTCCCCTTATTGTTTGAACAAACAGGGAGCATTCAATCAAAATATAGCAAAGGATCATAATCAATTGCATGGCTGTCAAGGGGCTTCCCCAAGGAACACTGGTTCAGTGAAACACAGGTTATGGGATAGCTTTTGTCTTACAGTTTCAGGAACCTGGTTTTGCCAGAATCTCCACAGAAGCTTCCCCTTGAGGACTGACTCACACAGTCCAGCTCTTGCAGATGCTTAAGGCCATTTTAAAAAATTATACTGAAAACTGTCACTCTCCCAGTGTCGTGACCAGTGATGTTTCCTCTCCAAATAGATAAATATAAGGATCAATATCTAAAGTTGAGGGCTGGGGATTTATCTCAAGTGGTTCTTCCATCTGCCTTGCAAGCACAAGATACCTAGTTCTATCCCCATACCAAAAATAAAACAAAACAATATTTAAAATTGAAGTTGCTTTTTGAATATGATATTAAGATTAAAAGCTCTTAGAACATATCACAAAGTCCTTTTCCAGAAAAGTGGTATCAACTTATGATCTCACTGGTTTTATATCAGTGACTATTTTGATATACTCTCTCTAACACTGGTTATCACTGAAATATTTCTAGTTAATTCATAGGCAGACATCTGTTCTCATTGTTTAATATGGCATAAAATGATACTTTGAATGTTCTTTCCATCTTTTGGGTGTATTAAGAGTGCCACATCATTAAATTCCATGCACAGCTCTAATGAACAGGTTTAGTTTTGTGAATTTCCATAGTAAGACAGCTGAGTACAAGATGACCTTCATGGTATCATCTGAGGGAGAGTTCCCTGAATATCCATGAAGTTGAACTTGAAATGTTTTGCCAGGGAAAAGTATGGAAATGCTTATAATTCCTCCCAAACCACATGTATATCCTCAATTTAAAATATCAGAGCTGCACTTGTGTTAACTTCTGCACAGCCAGAAGAACTTCAGTTATAGCATATGACTCATTCTTATTATCAATAGTCATACAAGGAAGAAATGAGGCTTTAGAAATACAAAATGAGAACTGGAGTTTTCATAGTAAAGAGTTTACAAAAAAGAAAAAAAGCTGTCTTGAGGCTCAGAGCTGTGCCTCATGTCTGTTGGGAAACAAGAGTTGAGTTGCACCAATCTGTAAGAGCAGAGCCATGGTGGATGCTTCAGGTCCAGTCACTAAGTCCACAGACCAGGGAGATGGAAGGCAAAATGTCTAAGTCACCTAATCAAAAATGAATTAAGAGTTTACATTGAAAATTAGAGAAAAATGACATTGGCTATAAAGCAAAATCAATTTCCAAGCATTCCTCTAATACACTATGAGAGCAATATTAGTTTGTTTCTATCACATATGCATTAATTATATAATATCAGTTAATTTAAGACTTAATAAATATACTTGATATTATCCTAATTGGTATGGATAGATTTATTTTGTACTGACAAATATGTAAGTTTCATAATGGCACTCACAGGGTTTTCTGTGATGTTGATCCTCTTAAGTCTTCTTCTTTTAGTCTTAAGACTCTTAAAAGAGAATTTGTCAATGAGAGTTTTAGGCTCTCTACACAGTGACACTAGGATTATGCTGCCTACTTTTTTCCCAGCATGGATTCATTCTTCTATCCAGCCTATGAAAATCCAGGTGGCAACAGGGGAAGTGACGAAAATGACACAAACCTTTCCTTTCACCCATCAGAGCCTTTCGAAGGCCATTGGGTCAACATCTGCTTGCAGAAGAGGTCTCATGGTTACATCCTTGGAGATTTCATATTGCTTCCTAATCATCTGATATACTTAATTTCCTCTTTCCATTACCCTCTTTCGGCTTCAGTTCAGTTTTTGTAACACCCCTTCCCCACCCATCCATATGTACATACCTCTTGTCTAGTACCATTTTATAGGTAGCAGTTTCAACAGAGCATTGTCTAGCATTATCAGTTTTTTACTCTCTCTTCTTCCTGACTCCTCCATTCTTGCTTTGAACACCCTTCCCAACTGGTTGCTGTAGTCACAAATCACCAAGCACTATTAGAGAAAGGCTGCATAAGGAAGCACATCACCATGGCAAAGTTATGAAATTCATGAGCTTAGACATCAAACTGATAGGTCTCCAATTCAAAACTGAGTATGGATTACCCATGTGACTCGGGGCAAGTCACAACATGTCAGAGTTTCAGTTTCCTTATCCCTGAACTAGATATTAGCTCTTAAAATGCTAAGGAAAGTGTCACGCATATAGTCAGTGATCAATAAACACCAACTGTTGACAATGCTACGTGATGATGACATACCAGGCACTTTGCTAGGTAGTGTTTTATCTCATTTCTTCTTCCTATCAGCTCTTGGAAGATGATGATGTCTCCATTTTACAAATGAATGGATGAATTTCTCAGGATAACCTAAGAAGGGCAACCTATTTTAAGCAGTATGTCACTAGATCATAGCTATAGGACACTAAAGTCCATTTTCTTTCACTCATTCCAAGCTGGGCCTTCAAAGCTCATTTGAAAAGGAATAGAAACTTCTTTTTTAAAACAACCACTTACTGAGCTAAGGCCTAGTGATCACACTACCTGCTTCCCCAGCATCAGATTGTTAAATACTCACAGCACACCTCTATTCATGCAAATAGTTACACACGTAACACTAGACAATCCATTTGCAAATTAAATCAGAACTTTGGGTGAAATGGAAAATTCGTTTTCCTTTTTAGTCAGGGGAAAGCCCTATGGCAGTGGTGGTGGACCTATAGCATGTATGCCACAGTCAGCTGTATCATTGAAAGCTCTAAAGGGTTCCCATCCTTGCCCTACGGGCTTCTGGTGCCACTCAACCCTTGCATAGGTAGAAATGGTGCTAAAATGCCTAGCTCTGCCTTTTTCCTCCCTTCATTGCCAGCTTATTTGTTTTTGCCCCATATTCCTCAAGTTGAGGCACTCTAAACTGTTGTCACACAGATGCCAGTGCTTCAGTGGTAAGACTGCATAAGAATGAAATTAGCAGTCATCAGTGAAGCACAATGGAAAGATTACTAGTGTTTTGTGGCTAGAGTTCATAATTTGTTTTATTGTGGGATTCAAATTAACTCATAAATATTGGCTGATATATGATAAATAGCCCTTCTAAATAAAGAATAAAGATTCTTTATGAGTGCCAAATAGATGAGATTTATATAACTACTTGGGAACATCCTACACTGGAGCTTTATTTGGTACCCTGACTAACTTGCAACAGATCCACAGCCTGGCTGGCTGTGAGGCTGCTTCCTGAGCTCATGATCATTCTAATATAACCCAGGTGAGGTCTCAGTGGAACACTCAGCTGGGGTGTACAAAGAACAGGAAAAAAAAAAAAACATATGTACAAGAGACTGAAGATCTGTGGGAAAGTATCTAACAGAGGAAAAGAGGAGTCAAGTCCCCAGCATGGCTCAGTTGCAAAACTTTGTTATTGAAGTACAGTGCTGGCTCCAAGCATGGCATGGTGCCTGCCTGCTCAGGGGCCACATCTGAAGCTCAGTCTCAATTCCATGAGGCTGGGTTTTAGGGAGAAAGGATGCTAGCACACACCAGAAGTACTATACCTCTAAAACAAAGCCTCAAATGTGTAGTAACTTTGAGATAATGTACCATTGAAAAGAGATAGAGATGTGCTATACACCACATCAGCCCAGACTAAAACCTGAGCTGTGGCACCCAAGCTCAGCCAAAGGTAGTGGTCAGTCTTCCTGGTGACAGAGATTATAGGTTATGAGAAACTGCAGTGTTTAATGGAAAAGTATAGACAAGGCAGACAATTGGCAGAGAGGTCAATGGGGCAGTGTTGGATTTTATGGTACTCATTACAAAGGGATGATAGTATGGTTAGTAACATGCAGTGGCTTACTGAACTTGTCTGTGAGAACATGAGAGCTGTCCGTGTACATCCAAGAACAATGTTAAGTATTTTAGAGGAGATTATGGCAAGTGAAAAATGAGTTTAAGAAATTTAATTTATCCCTGTAACCACAATTGCAAACCATGGGTGGCCAACAAAGGCCCATCTATTTCTCAGATCTTGGAGAACTAGGTATTATCACAGTATTAATTACAAAAGTATGTGCCATAGAATGGATCAAAGACATAAATATAAGACCTGAAACTATAAATTCTTAGAGAAAAAATGGGAGTAATGTCTCTTGAGACTGTATTTAACAAATGACTTCTTGAATACAACACTAAAGTATGGGCCCCCTAAAAAGCAAAATTAGATAAATTGGACATATCAAAATTAAAACCTTTTGTGTATGGAAATGTCACAGTGAAACTCACTAATTATACACTGAATGAGCATTAATAATTACAATTTTTTAATTTTCTGTACAAGGAATAACTAACAGAGTTAAAAAGCAGCATACATAATAGGAGAAAATACATGTAAATCATATATCTGACAAGAAGTTAATATTCTGAAAATACAGAGAACACCAACATAACAACAAACAACCCAATTTAAAAAATGAGCAAAAGATTTAAAGACATTTTTCCTAAGGAAATATACTGGTTGAATGGAACAGACCAGTGAGGACTGCCCAGCCAATGTGGGGACCTAGGCTGCTTCCCCACCCCCAGCCCTGGGCCTTCATCAGAACAGACCAGTGAGGACTGCCCAACCATGCAGGCACCCCAGCAGAATACATCCCCTTCCCTGTGCTCCCATGCCTCCTGGTTGTGCCAGTACCTGGATCCACACTGCAGAGGTACAGGTGGTCATAAAGGCCATTGTACTGAGCTGCTAGAAGATAGAAGAGAAGTGAACAGCAACAATAAAGGCACACCAGACCTCTGTACTTAGTAAGTTGGAGGGATTACCACCTTCCATCAGAACCTGGACTATCTTCAGGGGAAGGGCAGCTGGAACCTGCTGAAGAAACTTGGAGAGTTTAATCCTACAAGAGTTCAGGGAGCTCAACTTGGGCCCTGTAGTCAGAATTCAGCCTGAATCTCAGGGGTCTGACATTGGCTTGCTGAGACAAATTGACTTAGTTGTGCACATTGCTGCCCTCATTGTCTATTATGACAGCAGAAATATACCCTGAAGGAGGCCCTTCAAATTTTTTTCTTTCTTTTCTCTTATTTTTAATTTTTAAAATTTTATTTTTCCCACTCTTCAAATTCTTCCTCTTTTCTTTTTCCCACTCAATCTCTTGCTCCCCCACACTGCTGTTCATCTCCCTTTTTGTTTGTGTTCCTGCCTTAATTCAGATTTCTTCTTTCTTTTTCTTTTCTTTCTTTTTCCTTCTCTCTATTGCCATTAGTTACAAAGGAAAGTGAGTACAATTTATAGCTTCTATTACTATTACTATTAAGTTGCTCTATTCTTGTCTTTGTTCTTGCACTCTGTCTTTCCCTCTTGTCTTCAACAGTTTCCTAGAGATTGTGTGATCATCCTGGGTCCTCTGGCTTCACTTGAAACCTTCTCCTCCACTTCTACATACCTATTCCTTTCCTCCCAACACTTTATAAATCCCCATACTGAGGGGTAAAGTTGCTAAATTGAGGAGTTTCTTCACTATAAACATATTTTGGGCTGTCCTTAATTTTTTGTTGTTGTTGTTGTTCCAGGGATTGAACTCAGGCCCTTGCACTTGTGAGGCAGGCACTGGAACCACTGAGCTAAATCCCTGGCTGTAAACCTCAATTTTGATTTAAATTCACCTGGTTAAAGGTGATAGATTAATAACTACCACAAATGGTCAATTTCTAAGCTGTGCTTGATGCTATTGTGTTGCTGCTTGTATGAACTGGGCTAAAGGCTTGCGATTGATTGAATAAACTGTCCTTCCTGATATTATGAAAAGGAGAGTGTCTCTGAATCAAGACTCAAAACCTAAAAAGCAGCTATATCAGGAGGATCAAAGTACTACAACAGGAATTAAACCAAGAACAGTACCAACAACAAAAATAAAAATGAGAAAACACTTAAGGCACAATTACAGACTTCCAGCTCATCAACAGCAAATTCTAGGGAAAATGAGGTGGAAAAGTCTAACAATCAACTACCAGGACATCCTGTACTCATAGCACAGGAAGGAATAAAACAGATCAATCAGGCTCTAGAAAAATTCAAAAGAGAAATTATTTCCTAGATAACTACAGAGATGGTGAACACAATGAAAGACATGATTAGAGACTCTAGAACAGAAACAGACAAATAAGATGAGTTCAGGACATGATAGAAGCCATGAATGCCCAGCATAGGAAAGAAACTCAGATATCCAGGAGATTAAAAATTCTATAGAAAACATTTGCAGCAGAATGAATGAACATGAAGACAGAATTTCATATACAGAAGATAGGATTGTGGTGACAATGAAAAGAGAGATCTCTTAAAAACAGTAAGGGATCATGAGAAATAGATCCAACAACTCCTAGATGGTGTAAAGAAGAATAATATAAGACAGGTAGGAATCCATGAGCTAGCAGGAGAAAGTACAAGTGATATAAAAAATACTGTTGAGAGAATTAATGACAGAAAACTTCCCAAACAGAGCAAAAGAATCTGACACACTTTAAGTGAGGCATACAGTACTCCAACTAGCTATGATCAAAAAAATAAAACAAAAAAAAATCTACACCTAGATATATAATAGGCAAGATCCTGGAAACCCAACAGAAGAGCAAAATACTGCAAGCACTTAGAGAAAAGAAACAAATCACATGAAAAGAAAAGTCCATCAGGATCACAGAAGGCTTTTCAACACAAACCCTCCTGTCAAGGAAGGCCTGGAGTTAGGTATTTCAAGCCCTAAAGGAAAATAATCTCCAACCTAGACTGATGTATCCTACAAAACTCTCCTTTAAAATCGATGGGGAAATAAGATATGCCCATGACAAAGAACACCAACACACTTAATAAATACCAAAATAGCACTCCAAACAATTCTAAACAATATACTAGAAAAAGACAATGAAAGTCAAAACACCATGAGGCCCAACAGACCAAATCAATTAGGCAAGGCAAGAAACTAAAGGGAGAGGGAGAAAAATTTAAAAAGAGCCAACAACAGCAAATAACATGACAATGGTAAGTTAATACATATCAGTTATAACTACCAATGTTAATGGCCTCAATTCACCAATCAAAAGAAATACACTGGCAGAATGGATTAAAAAGCATTTTACAACAATATATTGTATAAAAGAAACACATCTAGTTCAAAAACAAATGCATAGACTGAAAGTGAAAGGATAGCAAACAGTTCTTCATGGAACAAAAGCTCAGAAAAAAGCAGGGGTAGCTATCTTACATGTAGACAAAGTAATTTTCAAACCAAAACTCATTAAGAGAGACAAAGACAGTCACTACATCCTTGTAAAGGTAACAATCCAAGAGGAAAAAACAATCATAAATACATATGAACCAAATATTAATGCCCCAACTATATAAAACAAATATTAAATAATATGAAAAACCAAATAAGCACTAATACAACTGTAGTGGGGGACTTCAATACCCCACTATCATAGACAGATCTTCTAGATAAACAATCAACAATGAAATACTCGAACTGAACCAAGCTTTTGAACAAATGAACTTAATAGACGTCTACAGAGTGTTCCACCCCACAAAATCAGAATATATATTATTTTCAGCTGCACCTGGCTCATTCTCCAAAATAGACCATATACTAGCTTATAGAACAAGTTTAAATAAATGCAAAGGAATTGAAGTTACCCCCTGTATATTATCAGACCATAGTGCAATTAAGCTGGAGATCAATAGCATAAGAAACTACAAGAACTTCACAAACACATGGAAATTGAATAACACTCTCTTGAACAATCAATGGGTCACAGAGGAAATTAGAGAAGAAATCAGACATTTTTTACAAGTAAATAATGCCAGTACAACATACAGGAATCTGTGGGGCACGATGAAAGCAGTTCTACATGGAAAATTCATATCAGTGAATGCCCACAGTAAGAAAACAGAGCAAACTCAAACAACCTCATGATTATTCTTAAGCTCCTTGAAAATGAAGAGCAATAAAAACCCAAAGGTCATACAAGAGGGGAATTTATAAAGATCAGAGCAGAAATCAATGCAAAGGAGACTGAGATACAAAAAAATCAATGAATCAAAGAAATCAACAAATCAAAGAGTTGGTTTTTCAAAAGAATAAATAAAATTGATAAAACTGTAGCCAACCTTGTCCAAAAAAAAAAAAGGAAAGAAAAGGCTCAGATCCGTGCAATTAGGAATGAAAAAGGTGAAGTAACAACAGATCAAGCAGAAATCTAGAGGATCATAGAGGATCATCAATACCTACTTTGATAACCTGTACTCTAATAACATGGAAAACACAAAAGCAATGGACAGATTTCTAGGTACATAAGAATTACCAAAGTTGAATGGAGAAGATAAAAAAATTCTAAACACACCAATTACAACCAATAAAGTTGAAAAGGTAATTAAAACTTTACCAATAAAGAAAAGCCCAGGTCCTGATGGTTTCATGCTGAATTCTACAAGACATTTAGAGAAGAATTATTGCCATTACTCTTTAAACTTTTCAATGAAATTGAAAGGGAAGCAACACTTCCAAATTCATTTCTGGAAGCAAATGTTAATTGATTTCCAAAACCAGGGAAAGACCCAACCAAAAAAAGAGAACTACAGTCCAATCTCCCAAATTAACATAGATGCAAAAATACTCAGTAAGAAACTGGCAAACAATACAGAGGGTCATCAAGAAGATCATACACCCTGACCAAGTCAGATGTATCCCAGGGATGCAAGGATGGTTTAACATGTGTAAATCAATAAATGTAATGCACTATATTAACAGAGTCAAGAACAAAAAACATATGATCTCAAGAGATGCAGAAAAAGCATTCAACAAAATTCAACACACCTTCATGATTAAAAACACTGCAGAAAATTAGAATATATGGTCTTTATTTCAACTTGATAAAGGTTATCTATGAAAAGCCAATAGCCAACATCAATTAAATGGCCAAAAACTAAAAACCTTCATGCTAAAATCAGGAACAAGACAAGGATACCCACTATCACCACTCCTCTTCAATATAGTTCTGGAAATATTAGCCATAGCAATTATACATGAGAAAGAAATTAAAGCAATAAAGATAGGAAAGGAAGAAGTCAAAATGTCATTATTTGCTGATGTTATGATACTCTACATACAAAACTGAAAACCTCTGCCAAAAGTCTTCTAGACTCAATTGACAGAGTCAGTAGAGTAGCTGGATACAAGTTGAATACTCAAAAATCAATAGCCTTCTGTACACAAACAGACTCACTGAGAGATAAATTAGGAAAACAATTCCTTTCACAATAGCATCCAAAAAATGAACTATCTAGAAATTAATCTAATGAAGGAAGCAAAGGACCTCTACACTGGAAACTACAGCACTCTGAAAAAAAGAGATCTAAGAGGATATAATGAAATGGAAAGATATCCCTTGCTCCTGGGTAGGAAGAATCAACATAGTGAAAATGGCCATACTACCAAAATTGCTATACAGATTCAATGCAATCCTGCTTGAAATTTCAATGGTATATTTCACAGAACTAGAGAAAACAACACAAAAATTCATTTGGAACAAGAAGAGACCTATAAGAGCAAAAGAAAGTATAGGCAACAGAGACATGACTGGGGGTATCACAACCCCCAACTTGAAACTGTATGACAAAGCTACTGTCATTTTAAAAAAAAGCATGGTACTGGCAAAGAAAAACACCCAAGGATCAGTGGAATAGATTGGAAGATACAGAAACAACTCCAGATGTACTCAACTACCTTATCATTGACAAAGGAGCCAACCATTCTCAGGGGAGGAAAGATAGCCTGTTTAATAAATTGTGTTAGAAAAACTGGATTTAAATCTGCCAAAGATTAAAATTAGTTACTTATCTTTCACCGTGCACTCAACTAAAATCCAAGTGCATTAAAGATCTAAATATTAAAATAGAAACACTAAACTTGCTGGAAGATAAGTTATGTAGAACTCTTGAAGACATTGGTAAAAGAAAAGACTTCATGAACAAATCCCCATTAGCATAGGAACTAGCAGAAAGAATCAACAACTGGGATCTCACCTTATTAAAAAACTTCTGCCCTGCAAGAGAAACCACCAACAGAGCTTAGAGACACCCTAAAATGTGCGAAAAATTTTTTACCAGCTGCTCCTCAGACAAAGGACTATTTTCTAGAATATATAAAGAACTCAAAAAAAATCAGGCCCCCCAAATATAAAGACCTGATTCAAAAATGGGCATCTGAAATAAACAAACATTTCTCAGACAAAGAAGAAAAAGTACCAAATAAATATATGAAAAAATAAATGTTCCATATCACTGGTCGTTCAAGAGATGTTGATGAAAACAACATTGAAGTTCCACCTCACCCCAGAAAGAATGGCTTCTATCATGCAATCAACCAATAATAAATGCTGGTAGGGTTGTAGGGTGAAGAGAACCCTTCTCCATTGTTGGTGGGAGTGAAGACTGGTGCAACCAATGTGGGAAATCAATATAAAGATACCTTGAACAAGTAGGATTAGAGGTTCCATTTTATGCAGCTATCCCTCTGCATGGTATCTTTCCAAAAGAATTAAAAGAATCACACCACAGAGATATATGCACATCTATATTTATAGAGGTACAATTTGTAATAGCTAAAATTTGGAAACAGCCCAATTGCCCATGAATTAGAGACTGGATAAAGAAGATGTGGTTTTTCTATTAAATGGAGTATGACTCAGATATAAAGAATGAGAAACTAGTCATTTATAGGAAAATGAATGCATATTGAGGCCACACTCTTAAATCCATAAATAGGACACATATATGTAAATACCAAATAGTTTATCTGGTGTGAAAAACAAAGTGTAAATAATATTCAAATTGTGCAACTGATAATGTGAAATAGGAAGAAAAGGGCTAAAGGTGTAGGGGAAGTTGGAAGGGTAGGGGAAAGGAAATAAGGGAGAAGAAAAAATATAAGAAAAGCAAAAAATAGAAATGAATTCTTTGTAGATAGGTAAGAGTGGAAGGAGTGAAGGAGGGCAGTGGTATGGGGAAATATGAGAACAAAGATCTGTCATATACTCATATAAGATCCCAATGATGAATATAACTGTACTGTATACCAAAAAAGTACCAATAAACTCAATGAAAAAAAAAAAAGACATACAGGTCAACCAACATATGCAAAGATACTTACCATCACTAGGGAAATGCATACCATAGAAATGTGTCACCAATAATCCTAGTATGTTAACTTCACTAGATTCAGAATTGCCTAGCTGATTGGTAGAGGATGCTCCTGAGTATGTCTGGGTGGGTTATGAAGCATGGCATTGGGTTTTACACATGGTCACTCACCCATTTCTTTCTGGCACAGTTTCTCTGCTCTACTTCTTGGCTACCACGAACTAAGTATCTTTGCTCTGCCAGGACATTCCACCATAACCATTCTACTTTGGAGCCAACCAACCACAGAATGAATTCTTGAAATTGTGAGCCAAAATAAACCCTTATTCCTTTACATTGTGATATTTGATATTGTATCTCAGCAATGGGACACCAATACAAAAGAAGTGGAGAACTGTTCAATGGGTATAAAGTCAGTTAAATGAGATTAATAAACTCTAGAGATCTGCTGTACAAAGTAGAGCCTATAGTTAAGGGCACACTTAAAAATTTATATACTTTTTATACCAACACAAATACAAAAACAGTTATAGTAAAGGAAATTTGAAGGTGATGGATATTGCTTGGTTTATGTCTAGATGTCCTCCAACCTCATGTCCAGATGTCCCCAAACCCTCATGTGCTCATGGGGGAGGCATCTGGGTAGTGACTGGATCATGGATATATGATACTGGATCATGGGTGTGTGATACTGAATTAGTCCACTGACTGGGTTAACATAGTTCTGAGTGTGGATAATGGTAAGACCTACCCTGGCTGTGGGCGGCACCAACCAGTAGGCTTGTAGCCTGGATGGAATAAAAAGGGAAGAAGGCAAGCTCACTTCCTTCTGCCTGTAATGCCATGAATGGCTTCTCCTTCACCATGCCCCTCTGCCATTCTGCCTTGCCTTGGGAATAGCCAGCTACAGATTGAAGCCTCTATAAACTGTGAGCCAAAATAAACCTTTCCTCTTTTAAGATGTGGTTGTCAGGTATTTTGACCCTGCAATGAGAAAGCAACTAAGATTTGTTACCAGGAGTGGGGTCATTTCTGTGACTGCACCTAACCATGTGGTTCAGGAGCCTTTGGAACTGGCTTTCAGGAAGAGTTTGAAACAGTTTGGAGATGTCAGCTGGAATGCTTTAAGCCAAGCATGATGAGAGATTCTAATCAGAGCCCAGAAGATTACAATGCTGACAGAAAGCTGCCAGTAAAGACCAACTTGTTTGGAACCTTTTTGTCTCAAAACAGAGTTGAATTCCACCAGCTTCTTACTCTACCTTGCAAGCCTTTTCATTGAATACCTGGTTTAGCTTTTGGGGGGTCTAGTTAGGAAGATGTGGATGATTTAGAGCAATATTTTTCAACCAGAGGAGAAGAAAGTATCATGAGACACTTGGCAGTCATGGGACAGGGATGCTGTTAAACATCTTACAATGCATAGACAGTCCTTTAAAACAAAGAATTAACTAGCAAAATTCTTAATAGTGCCAAAATTGAGAAATCTTTAGTGCAAACACATTCTTCCTGTTGGAGGAAAATATTTCCATGTGGCAATGGGTAACTTACTGCATTTTTCACAGGCAGAGGAATATGGTTAACTAAAGGTCATTGTTATTGTCTGTCCCTTTTTCCACAAGCTTTCATATCAGGTTGTAATGTACCCCTGAAAAGATGTCTCCAAAGTATCATTTGTCTTGTTTTGTTCTAGGTGAATATGTCCCAAGTCAACCATCTTTTTTGCTAGTATTTAAAGAGCTGCAACCCAAGAAAAACAAGAGAAAAAACTGCAGGCATGCAGTGAATCTGTCCTGGCAACATGTGACATTTTAATCTAGATATCAGTATTGCTTAGTTGTATACTCAGCTGTATTGTGTGGATGTGGCCTGCCCTGGATGCAATCCTCTCACCACCTGTCTTAGAGTAAGAAGAAACTATGGCTCACCTCTGTCACTCTGCAGAAGGAAGCTGGGTTGAATTATCTTATTATTTTATTTATAATGAGAAATATCGATATAACAACAGCATGCTGGCTAACATGCAAATTTTTCAGATCAAATATGCAACCAAATATGGCAGACAACTGTACATCTGCTCTTTTAGAAGTTTGTGTTTAGGAAGAAACTAGGGGACATGTTTACAATGGAATAAACTATTTTACAAATAAGTGACAATTTATGAGCTAAAACCCAGAAATAACATGCACATTTCCTTTTTTCTGTCCTAATGTAATTATAAGCACAATAATTTATACTAACTTTTAAAATACATATAACTGATATATCTGGAAAGGTCAATTTTAGAAACCTCTCTTTTTTTTTCAAATGGAGAGTGGAGGCCCAGAGAGGGCAAGGAATTTTTTTGAAGGTCACAGAGCTAGCTAATGGTGGAAGACTTTGTAGCCTGAATTGCATCAGCCCATCATATTGTAATTTATAATGTTTAACTCATAAATTAGACAGCAAGAGATTAACAACAATAATAATAAAATGGAACTTTTTCTTTATGATTTCACAGATATAGAATTCATTCTTACTATAAATAAGTGATAATTTATCAACCTCAGCAAATGATTTTTTCCTTAAGTTAAAAATTTTCGCCTTTTCATTGAAATGATACACTTAATGGATTCCCTTTGATATATCACTACTTTTATGTTTTAATGTCCTTATGTTCTGATGCCATTAAGTAAAATAATGGTAACTTGTACACAGGTACTGTGATACTGTAATCTTTGATCTGATAACTACAGTACAGCCACATTAGAGTAACTAATGGGCAAGTAGTATACACAGCATGGACACTCTGAACAATGGCATAATTTACATCCCAAGTGGGAGAGTGTGGAAAGGAGCAAGATTTCATCATGTTCTTAGAAGAGCTTACAACTTAAAACCTATGTATTGTTTATTTCTGGAATTTTCCTTTCATTATTTTTAGATCCCCGATGATCAACCATGAGTAACTAAAGCCATGGAAAATGCAACCACAGATGGGAAGAAATTATTGTATCATGTTCAAATTGTTTCCTATTCACCCTGTTGGTACAGAAGAGGTCCTCAGCCTAGGGCTATGGTGATGGCCAAAGCCATAAAACTCTACAGTAGACAGTTAAGATTAATCAGTTGCATATACTCACAACCAGAAGGAGAACACTGCATGCCACATAGGGTCACATTTGGGAATAAAATGAACAACTAAAGTCAATGGCAGAGGGCAGGCTTTGTAGTATCAAGAGGGTAAAGTGCCTGGTTCCCACAGGAACATGTGATTGATGTGGGTAAATAATTTAATGGGCTACCAGGTGAAAGTAGGAACCTAAGTGTGGTGTCTGGATAGGAAAGTTGTTTTCCTAGGTAATGCTGTCCAACAGGGAACAGAGTGGGGAAGGAAACTTGCAACGAAGACATTTGAGGGCCTCCCAGTTTCCCTGAATTTCAAGGTAGCACATAATATTAAGCCTTGGTTTTAGGCCTTCTATGATCCAGCAAGGTCGTAAGAATTTAACAGTGAATATCTATACATCTATCATCTACATTCTAGTGTTATATTCCACTATTTTTCTATATTCTATATTATATAATCATAAATGGATTCATCCTTTATCTTGAGTTTTAAAGTGATATTAAGACTATAGTATGAAAATTGTTTCCCACAGGTTCAAGCACTCAAAATTTGATTCCCAAAGTAATAGGTTTGAAAGGTTGTAAAACTTTTAAGAGGTGGAGACTAATGTGAAGAAATTGGATCATGAAACCACCACCCTAGGAAGGAATCAATGCCCATCTCACTAGAGTTAGGTCTTATGGGACTGCATTGGTCACCACAAAGAAGCTGTTACACTTGGAACCTTCCCACAATCTCTCTTGCACATCTGCTCTGCGATGCCATCTTCTATGAGGATCTTACCAGAAGTTAAGCACCTGCCAACATCATGGTCTTAGACATCCACAATTGTAAGCTAAATAAAATTCTTACATTTCTAGGTTATCCAGCCTCAAGTATTTTATTACAATAAAATAAAAGTCATTAAGTGAAATTTAATATTTAGGTAGTTTTGCCTTTTGATGAAAATTACATATTTCCAATGAAACGTGTAACTTTTAAGTACAGATACATGCTGTAACCCAAACCATTGTGAAGATATAGAACATTACCATCATCCCAGAAAGTTCCCTCATGATGCCCCAGTCCCTCCCTGCCCTCATTTCATTAGAGGAAACCACTACTCTGATTTCTTCTATTAAAAACTAGTTTAGAGAAATAATCATATCTCAAAGAGGGAGTAGTTGACTTGTGGAGCTTTTGTTTCTGTACTTTTCTATTATCTGCTTAATAGAAAGCTGTTTGTATAGTGGGAATGAGATTTAAAACACATATACCGAATAGTTTCTCTGATGTGAAAAAATATAATAGTATATATGATCCTAATGAGATAATTGACAATGTAAAATAGGAAGAAAAGGGCTAAAGGTGTAGGGAAAGTGGGAAGGGCAGGGGAAAGGCAATAAGGGAAAAGAAAAAACTATGATGAAATGAAAAAATGGAAAATAAAGTGTTTGTAAATGGGGAGGGGAGGAGGGTGTGAAGGGAGGGCAGGGACAAGGGGTAAAAATGAGAACCAAGACCTGGCATGTAAAGGTACAAGATCCCAGTAATGAATGTAACTGTACTGTATACCTAAAATGTGCCAATAAACTCAATGAGAGAAAAATAAAATAAAACACACACATGCATATTGTACATATGGGGAGATGAACAGTTAGGAGCTGGCAGTGCAGAGATGGAGAAGAGAGTAGACACTGCACAGCCTTGTGCACTACCTGCCCTTGTGCTCAAGCAATCACTGTCAGTGACAAAGTGACTACTGGTGTTATGATTGTATTAAATTAATGGTAATTATTTGGGTATTTTATTTTGGGATACTCAGGTAACTTTCACCCTTAACCAAGCATCTATTTTTTATTTTCCTTTTCCTTTTAGAATACACTTGTAAAATATTTGGGTATCAGAAGTATTGTTCTATTGTAGCCTTGACACTCAGGATGGGTTTTTAAATACACATTCTGCGAAATTTCAAGTATTTAGATTATATGGATAACATAATTAACAAATTTAAATGATGTGGTTATCAAAAGTCTGTTAAGGGAGAAATTATTATACAAAATGGCTAATTTAGAATACCTTGTACCCATTAAAAATTAGTTTTGCCTATTCTACAATTATATACAAATGGAATTATATATTGGAAATTGACAACTTATAACTGGATAAATTTATAGGATACAAAGTGATGTTATAATTCATGAACACTATGTAGAACAGTTAAATCAAGCTAATTTTAACATATCCATTACATCAAATAATTTTTTGTGGTGAGAACATTTGAAATTTATTCCTTCAGCAACTCTGAAATGTATAATGTTCTATTATTATCTATGATCACCATACTATGCAATCGAACCAAAAGAGGAAATAAAAACCACTTACATTTCTTTTGTTAAAATGAAATTGTGTACACTTTGATCACCATCCTCCTGTGAACCCCCTCAACTTCCAGCCTCTGTTACCACCTTTTTACTTTTATGAGTTTTAGATGTGAGGACTCAAAGCGTTTGTCTTTATGTGCTTATTTCATTCATCACAGAATTTTCTAGTTCCATGGATCCTGTCACAAATGACAGCCATTTTAGGGGGAGAGGGCGGTACTTGGAGTTGAACCCAGGGCCTTGCACATGCTTGGCCACTGTCTTCTACTGAGCTACACCCCTAACTCTATTTTCTGAACAGCGTTTTGCTGACTTGACCTTGTAATCCTCCTGTCTCAGACTCCTAAGGAGCTGAATAGCTGGAATTACAGGGGTTCACCACCACATCCAATTCTGATTTCTGTCTTTAAGGCCGAATGGTATTTAACCATGCATACCTACCATGCTCTATCCATTCATTTGTTCATAGACACTTAGGTTGATTGCATAACTCGGCCATTTTGAGTAGAGCTGGAGTGAGTGTGGAGCTGCAGGTATCTCTTTGACAAATCCATTAAAATATTTTGGGCAAATATTCAGAAGCATGATTATTGAATTAAATGTGTTTATTTGTTCATTTGTTTGTTTCTGTAGGAATCTCCATACTGTTTTCCATGATGTCTGTACTAATTTAAGTTCCTACCAACAGTGTACAAATGTTCCCTTTTGTCTACATCATGTATCTCTCTTCTTTTTTATAAAAAACATTCTGACAGGTATGAAATGGCATCTCACTGTAGTTTTAATTTGCACTTCTCTAGAGATGAGTGATGCTGAGCAGCTTCTCACAGGTCTGTTGGCCATTTACTGGTCTTTTTTATAAGGCTGCTTTCATTCAGTGTAATGCTTACCAGGTGCATTCACCATATTGCATGTGTCTGCAGTCTGCTCCTTTTTGTTGAATTGTGTATCACATTTGTACTATCTTTTCCAGAAGTGCATTTAGGTGCTACATCCATTGAGTAGAAGTCTTTCTATCACTATGCTGTCAAGACTCTTGATTTAAGGCCTAAGAGTAGATCATAGGGTAGGTATATATTTAGTGTAATAAGAAAATACTCAATGTTTTTAATCGTAGTTGTGCTGTTTTATACTTCCACTAATAATGTATGAGAATCTCTCTTGCTCCAAATTCTAACAAAAGTTTTTAGTGTCCATATTTTCATGATGTTGTGAATTAAGTTTAAAATATGAATATATGCATAAGGAAGAAGGCAGGACAGCGGGGACTATATGCAGTTTTCATAGAGTGCTGAGACATGTCTGCCAAGTTGTCATCATTTTTCAGGTCAAGACCAGGTGGCACTGATGCTGTTTCTTTTGGTATTTAAAAACTGTGACATCCCCAGTCCCTGGTAAAGGTGTTAGAGAAATGAGCAACCAGAAGCTACAGTGTTAAAAGCTCTGCTGTTCAGAGACACAGTTACACTTTCTGACACTTTGCAAAGGACACATTTCCCATCAGCTAACAAACTGCTGATGCCTTGTGATGTGCCCACTTAGCAGTGGCCCTACAGATTTGGAAGCTTGTGAACCCTTCAGGGATCTAGAGAAGATGGTGTATAAACACAGCCTTTTGGATCCCTTCTATAGGTCTGAGTCAACCAAAAGCTGGTTCACACTATCAATGTGTAACCATTTGCAAGCAACAAAGGTGAAAATGGAACTGTCCATTTTCCCTACTCTTCACTGAAGAAGGGGCTTTGGGAACTCAAAACTGGTGTGTGAGTAGGATTGCAAACACTGTTTCACGGTCTGAGACAAAAGTCTCTGTGTCTCTTTCACGAAGAGGAAACACTGACTGGTGAGATGGGTGCTGGAAAAGACAAAGCAGGATGATAAAGAAAGTAGAACCCTGGACTTTAATAAAGAATAAAAGTGTTTCTCAGGTTTTAGTATGACCAAAGACAGTGAGTGAGGACCCATTGGTAAGCTAACAGTGACTCCTAAGGAAAGGGAAAAAAAGTTAAGAACATCCTAGGTGGAGAAGCCCAAGTGTGTTCAGTGTTTCCTGGACCTTGGGCTAAGAAGGACAGGAATGGTGAGGACTGAGTTACAGAATATGTAGGACAGAGGATAGGAAAGATAGATATGGAGTGTAAAAAGTGAATAACATAAGGAATATGCTCTTGTCCTTCACAGAGAGGACAAACTACTCTACTGTGAATGGCAGGACTAATGCTAAAGCCAGGAGAAAAGAGATTGAAGGCCATGTCCCATAATAGAGAGTAGTTCTATGTGGTAACTAGCTCAAGAAGCAGTGAAGATGAAAAGGCAGAGGTACTGTACTTTGGAGCTTTGAAAACAAATAAAATAACTTGAGTTTAATTCACATTTCAATGGTGAGCCAAGGGAAAATAAGCGGTGTTGTTCTGTCAATTGGTTTAGAAAGATGAGTCAGATTTCAAGAAGTCTTGATGAGCAGAAGATATTGGAGTCAATTGGAAGGCCATTACAAATGGACTGTGGCAAGTCAGGTGATAGGGGTCGGGTCTCGAAGTAAGCATGAGCAGGAAGGCTAGAAAATCAAGGGTCACCATAGGGCAGAGACATGCAAGGTCTTCCCAAGGGCAAGACTCTCACTCAGTTAGCTCTAAGAGTGGGTGACAAAATAGCACAACCAACCTCCATTACAGCTGCCTCATTCCTCCAGACTGAAACACAGATGCGTACAGACAATGGATATGTCTGCCACTCCCACTCCATATGCATGAGAGAAAGGACGATCAGCTGATCAGCTGAACAAGAATGCCAGAAGCCACCAGCTATCCTCTCTCTCTGGTGTCTTTAGGGACCATATACTTCTCAATCTCTTCTCATCACCAAAGACAGTCATGGTCATATTATACTTGCTTCCCCTGCAAGGGTTCCCAGGGAACTCAGAATAAAATCCCAAACCTCTTCTGGTCTCCAAGTCTCTGATTGATTACACCTCTGCCTCCCCATCCCACTTTGGGTGTGCTCATCCTTACTCCTCCAGTTACAGCAATTCCTTGAGGAAGGGGCCAAGCACTGCCCTTCTGAAGCCCCTCTCTGCCCCCAGCCACATCTGACTCATCCTATAGGCCTGAGGTATCTGTCTTGCACCACTTACCTCCCAATTTTAAGGAGATGTCCAAATTTTCTCTTGTAACACCTTTGTTTTCAAGCATTTATGACCATATATTTATTTGGCTTTCTTCAGTTAACATCTTTCCTCCTTGTTAGACTATGAGTAAGTTCCATAAAGACAAAGGTCACATTGGACTTGGTTATTGCTATTCCCCAGGTCAGAATACTGACAGAAGACAGTGCCCTCCAGCTGCTGGGAGTGGCTATGTTTTCTCACAAACCCTCATTTGGTCCTACTCCACTGCAGTTTACCTGTCAATATTCAAAATATTGTCCTGGCTCTGATAGGTGGGAAAGGCATCCCAGCAGCACTGGCAGGTGTAAATCATAGATAAGTAAGTGGAGTTTTATCTTTATTGTAGTTTCACAGGAGCTCTGTGACAGTCATAGTTAGAACAGACTTTGGAAGATAACACTATTCTTAGAAGAGCCTTTCATATTACAAAAGCTTTTGCAAAGTGACAGCTTCAACAGCAGAAGGGATCAGTATAAATAGTCTGAGAGCCAGCAGCATGCTATTACACCTAAACACATGCCCTTCAAGGGCCTAGACATAAAAGATACGTGAAACTAGGAATCCAGCAACTGTTTAAAATTTTGGGGGGCTTCAAATAATAATCCTGTCCTGGTCCTTTTTGCTTGTCAATGAACCTGGCTATTTCCTTTCTCTAGCAAAATGGACTTTTTCCTTTATAGAAGATCGCAGTCTATCACTGGTGATTGCAATCACCTGTGAATGAACTGTCTTCTTTCACCCCCCTCCCTTGCATAGATTCACAAGTTCTGCAGATTTCCACTCCAAATCCTTCATAACTACACCCAGCTCAAGGCCTTAGGGTGCCTGCCTCCTCTCTCTCTCTCTCTCTCTCTCTCTCTCTCTCATTCTCTCTCTCTCTCTATTCTTCTCACCTTCTCCCCGACCCTGACCTCTACTTCGTGTACTTTTCAAATTCCGCCGAATAATTTTTTAATGCCTCTGACTAAAATATTCTAAAAGTTCTTTCTTCGTGATATAAGTCAGTGAACTTGCAACCTATCTCATGTGTAGGGTGAGTTGAGGCCCTCCATTTCCTTTGTGGACCTCCTTGGAGGCCTGGTGACCCTACCAGCATGACAGAAGGAGGAGCTGCAAGAACCAGCTCACCCAGTGAAACAGTTGAAAGCTATTAAAAGAAAACTATTAAAATGGAATGGAAATGGCCCCACATATACACAGCAAATTAAATTGTAATAGAGTATAATACAGTTGGCTGGATAAAAAGAAAGCAATACACATACCAAGTTGAGAGCTAATTCAAGTCATGCAGCTAGTTAAACTTAGAGGCAAACACAGAAGAAAGATAAAAGTTAGGATAAGAGGGGAGAAGAAAACCTTTTCTCCCAGGAATAATGTTCTTATACAGAGTATACTAAGATAGTTGACAGATTGTCCCTTCCTCCAAAATAGACTTTGAGAAACACTAGAAATGCAAAATAACCAATTTCCCTTGAACTCGTTTTCTTTGAAAGGAGCCCACCCTCAATTCCCAGAATCTGTTTATTCATATAAGAACAGGACAAAGGTGGCACTTTGGGCTTCCATGCAGAATCCCCTCCTGGGGACAGAAGCTATTTCTCTTATTTCCAATAAATACTCTCCTAATTTCCTTCTTTTGTTCATGATTTTATTCAGTTTGGGGACATCTATCAGCTTGGTTTGTGCAAATTGCTTCAAATATTCAACAGAAACTAAAAAACTTGTATTTAAAAAATACAGATTTGCATTATTTGAACCAAGAATATTCCTTCTCTCTCACTCCTAGTTCAAGGAAGGGGAGACCCCATTCTAGACTGCTGCAGCCAAAAACAGAGTTCCCCCTCCTCCTAGCTCCAAGTCACATGTCCTTCCTACAGGAGAAGGACTCCAGTTGTTTCTCACCATACCCCCAGTACCAGTATTATAGGCAGCTAAGTTAGATAAAAATTAATAGACAATCAGAGAGGGATTGGGCCCTCAAGGCAGTCAGCACCAAGAAAATAAAGACATAAGAATTGTGGCTGGAGGCCAATCTGAAGAGAGCCAGGCCTCAGGATGGAGAAGCAATGTCAAGCCCTGCAACCTCCCTCAGAGATTAAACAGCAACGTGAGAATATACTGTAATTAGCATCATCTGATCCAGGGAGCCCAACTAAGCATCAGGCACATAGGTAGATTGCTGGAACATCTGGATCCATACTCCCTCCCCTTACTCAAAATGGTCTTTCCACATACCCTTGATATGTAACTTCTTTCCCTAGTGAATCAGTATTAGCTAAATGGCTATACCTGGATTATAGTTTGACTCATGTTGAGACCTTGCTGTATAAATCCCCCTAACAAAGGGCTGCTTGGTGGGTCACAGCATTCGGGACCCATACTGAAAATTCAGGAGCTAATCTTCTTCCCTATTTTTCCAATAAAACTCTTCTAACTCCTTCCTTTGGTTCACAACTTCATTCCTCCTAGCTGTGGGACCACAAACTCAGCATATTTGACATCTAACAGATTGGAAGTTATAATTCTCCTATATCGCCTTGTTGCTGATGAAAGATCCCAGGTGAGTGCAGTGAAGAGGTGGGGATTCCTTCTTCCACCTAGCTCGTTAGTGGATTGGCTTGGCTGGCGAGGCTGTGGTTCCATATCAGAAAAGACAAGTTGAGGGGGTCTCACATTACTGACATTCTCCACCCCCACAGAAAAGTCAGCTACCAGAAGAGAATTATCACTCAGATTGAAGCTCGTTATAGCCTCCACCCCGGTTCCAAACCCTTGAGTTGTGTGTGCATGGGAGGGGTCAGAACATAAAATAAACAACTCCTAATCACTTTCCAAAGGAAATTGATTTCACTTGCAAAGAATGGGAACATTTAATGGCGCTCTTACTGCAAACATGTACCAATAAAAATTTTTTTTAATAATGGTGCTCTTAGGAATGGTGGAAGTTGTAATGAAAGGCAATTGGGAGGAGATTCGTGGATCTAATGAGGATAACAGCCTAGAGCTAGCTGGTTTGCAGTAGAAAACTGGGGAATGAAACAGTTCAGAACAGCCCTCCTGGGCTCACAACAGATATTAAATACCGACTTCTGAATTTATTCTTTCCATGGAGCTACAATTTAGTGAGGGTGATTCACAGAGTAATTTATGCCCCAGGGCATTATTGAAAATAATAGAGCAAATTGTGAAATTTAAAATATGAACATGATCATGGAATGAGAGAAATAGTGCTCAATACCACTGTCATTCCAGAGTGACCCTGGGCCTACCCTAAGATGTGCCTCCCTAAGGAGCAAGACCAGACTGCAAGAGGTGCAGCACTATGATACCTCTACCAACTTCAGGGAAGCAACCCAGCTCCATCATTAAAATATGAACAGTCAAACATCAGTGATGAATCCCAGAGGGCAGAGATCAGTACTCTGTAAAGAGGGGAAAGAGAATCAAGCTGTACAAGAACACACTATTAGTTAAAAAGAGCCAAAAACCAACTCCAGACAGGGACCATAACAAGCCTTGATTATGGGAAGATCAACATGGCTGAGACGGGGAGTGCTTCTTATAGGACTGGGGTGGGACTGAGTGACGGAGTGGCTAGGGATTAGGGGAGTTTGTGACATCAGCAGGAGGGATTATGTCATCACTAATTAGGGCCATTTTAAGGTGACTGAAGTCTAACACACACGCTCCTTCTTGAGTGTTTGGGATTTTCTTCATTTTTATTTTTTGTCTGTTTGTTTTTGGTACTGGGGCTCAAACTCTGGACCTTGTGCTTGCCAGGCAGGCAGTGGCACCACTGCCTACATCCCCAGCTCCATACACTCCTGATTGGAATTAAGCTCATAAAAAAATTGAAGCTGATTTAGATAAGTTAAGACATATATGGCAAAACCTAAAAAAACACTAAAAATATAATTCAAAAAGTATAGTGAAAAGAAAATAGCTATTTTTAATTTATAATGTGGGAGTAGTAAGACCTTAAAAACTTCAAAGCAAATGAAGTAACATGGCCTTTAAGTGTTATGCAGTTTGCTTTAGACAGGTGGAAGCTATTATAGGCAACTAAAATAGATGGAAATTCATATGCAGTCAGAAAGGAACTGGACTGTCAAGGAAGTCAGCAGAAAAATAAAGACATCAGGACTGCAGCTGGAGGCACATCTGAAGAAGACTAGGCCTCAAGATAAAGATGCAGAGACTAGACCTACCTGCCTCTGCTAAGGGGCTAAGCAGTAACTTGGAATTACACTGTAATTGGTAACACCTGGTCCAGTAAAATCTAGATAAGTATAGTCACTGAAGTGGGTGACCAGAGCATCCTGACCCATCCCTTCCCAAAAATGTCTTTGTTCTTTTCATGTACCCTTGCTTTGTGACGTACTTCCCTATTGAGTCAATATTAGTTAAGCAGGTATATTTGTAATCCAATAGTCTGATTGTAGTTTGACCCATGGTGTACCTACACTGTGATTTTGCTGTATAAATTATCCCTGACAAAGGACCTTAATGGCAACCCACTCAGGTAGCCGCCCATCTCTCAGGAGCAACTCCTGTTTCCCAATAAAACTTGGAAGCAGTCCATTTGCCCATCAGTTGGAGATTGGATAAAGATGTGATTTTTCTATAAAATGAAATACTACTCAGCCATAAATAATGAGAAATTAGATTCATTCATAGGAAAATGGATACATATTGAGGATATACTTCTAAGTGAAATAAATAAGTCACACACATATAAATACCGAATAGTTTCTCTGGTGTGAAAAACTGTAATAGTACATAAGATCCTAATGATACAATTTACCATGTGAAATAGGAAGAAAAGTGCTAAAGGTGTAGGGAAGATGGAAAGGGTAGGGGAAAGGTAGTAAGGCAAAAATATGATAAAATGAAAAAAATGGAAATAAAGTGTTTGTAAATGGGGAGGTGAGGAGGGGGTGAAAGGAGGGCAGTGACAAGGGGAAAAAATGAGAACCAAGACCACCTGTTATGTAAAGGTAAAAGATCCCAATAATGAATGTAACTGTACTGTATACCTAAAATGTAACAATAAACTCAATAAAAAAATAAAAACCTTTTCTACTCTTAGCCTCCTTTTTCTTTTGGAATTCATTCTTTCATTTCAGGGGACATGAACTCGGCACATCTGACATCCAGCAGGTTGAGAGTTATATTTTTTTCTACATCAAAGCTAGTATTTCTTAAAGCAGTTGAATTTCTCCCAAATTCTGATCACTATGGCATTTTTAAAGTTCCTCTATACAGCACCCTTTTATCCTATGCTTTCAAATCCTCTTATTTTTATGTAAATAATGCTAATTGGGAGACTCAAATGTATTTACATTGCATTTATTTTAGGTTAAGTATGCACAAAGAAAATGCTGCAATTTATCATAGTAATTGGTATGATCATCTAAACCTGTCTAACCACTTTTGATTCATTTTAAATTTATTGAATAATAATAGTTTTTCCTTCTAAAATATGGCTGTTCACTACACCTTGGTATTAACAGAAAGTTTGTAACACTGAAGACACTAATGAAAGCTAACTGTCTACTTTGATACTTCTCCTGTCTAATATGCATTTGTATTTCTTAAAAGATTGAGAACTGCATAATTAGCTGACTATATTTAGTACTAAAGAGTTGCTACTAACACAAGTATCATACAGTTTTTAGAAGTAACGACGGTTTCTTCTGCAATGATAGCGGGAAATTCACAACTTTAAAAATTCTAATCATTTAGAGAAAAAGTTAAAAGTAACATAGAGGAGATATATGCAAAAAATTAAAACAAGATGCAGGGGAAATAATGATGTGGCAAATGAAATGTAGTCTTAAATAGTGTTTTGTAAAGATATCAATTATATTTTTAATATTTTATAATTTTAATGTAATTCCAAAAATCCTAATAGTATTTTAGGGGATATTTAAAAATAAATTTAAAGAAATCAGGAACAATAAACAAAATAAAATTTTCAAAAGAAAAGTGAGGCTATTCTTTCATTGCCAGGTAACAAAATGTATTAAAGAGTTATGATTGCAGGGCTGGGGATTTGGCTCAATGGTTCTGCCACCTATCTTGCAAGCTAAAGGACGTGAGTTCGATCCCTGGTACCAAAAAAAAAAAAAAAAAAAAAAAGAGTTATGATTACTACTGCAGTATGGTCTGGTATAAAGGGAATAGAATAATAAAAAAAGAATGTAAATCAAAACCACAGTGAGGTAGCATCTTACCCCAGTAACAAAGACTCAAAAAGACTAAAGGTAACAAGTGATGGTGAAGATGTAGAAAAAAGGGAAACTTTGTATACCACTGGTATGTATAACAATAACTTTAATATAATGAATAATACTCAATATAGAAAGACTACAAAATCATGCCATTTGTGACAGTGCGGATGAATCTGGAGATAATTATGTTACATTAAAATAAGTCGGGCACAGGAAGACAAGCACTGCATGAACTTACTCATAAATGGAATCTAAATATCTCACAGGAGTTGAGAGGAGAATGGTGGCTAACAGAAGGTGGGGAAAGAAGAAAATGAAAGATATGGAAAGGTTGATGAATGGATATTAAACTATGATACATAAGAGAAAGAATTTCTGACATACACTGTCTAATAAAGAAACTATAGATAATAACATACTGTACATTTCAAAAAGCCAGATGAAAGTTTTTGAATGTTTTCACCATAAACGATGTTTGGGTATGGTTCTCCAGATTTATATATTACACAATATAAATATGTATAGAAACATCCTATGGTATCCCATTGATATGTACAATTTTTATGTTTCTATATATCAGTTTAAAATAAATTTTAAAAATTAAAAATCTCTGAAATGGACCAAATTGTGATATTAATATAAAGACACTGTGCATCAGTTTGGGAAGTTTTACCCTCTTATAGTTTAAGAACTTCAGCAGGACTTGTTTACATTTGGAATAAGGAAACTTGGATTTTTATTATTTTCTAAAATGTAGACTAAATAATACAGAAAATAAAACCATGAAGAATCTAGAACAAAATATGAGCATCTTTTCTTTATGTGGCAGAATACTAAGGCATACAAGCAAATGAGGTGACATTGCCCCAGCTTGGACCTAGAGCCCCCTCTGCTTTGTGGCTGGCCCGATCTACAGGCCTCCTCTGGAGGCGTGCCTTTTCCAGTGGGAGCCACTGATTGGTTCCAACCCAGCACCAGGAGGGTATCCGAGCCCCCCTACCCCACTCCGGCTCTTAGATCCCCTGATTGAGCCAGTCTTTGGACGCACTCTGCAGAGGCATGGAGGGCTATAAAGGGTGCTGACTGATCCTATTGTGTTCCTGATTGTATCAATTGGGATAAAGGATAGGGATTGATTTGATGAGTTGTTTTCTCAATTATGAAAATGAGAATGTCTATAAGTCAATAGAGAATCAAAGGCTGGGATGCAACCCTATCAGGAAGATTTAATGATCCAGAAATTGAATCAAGGACAACTCAACAGCAAAAATAAAGATGAGAAAACACTTAAGCAAGCCTCAAAGACAGACTACCAGTCCACCAATGGCAAAATATAGGGCAAAGGAGGATGAAAAATCAGATAGTGAACCTCCAGGACACCCTGAACTCACAGCACAGGAAGTAAAAAAGCTGATCAATCAAGCTCTAGAAAAATTCAAAACAGAAATTATTTCCCAGATAACCATAGAGATGGTGAGCAAAATGAAAGACATGATTTGAGACTCCAGAACAGAAACTGACAAAAAAATAGATGAGCTTAGGAACATAATAGAAACCGTGAAGGCCCAGAATAAGAAAGAAATGGAAATGATGAACACCCAACATAGGAAAGAAATGAAATTCATTAAACAGATTTAAACAGATATCCAAGAGATTAAAAACTCTATTGAAAGCGTATGCAACAGAAAAAAAGATTGCGAAGATAGAATTTCAGATATAGAAGATAGGATCACAGACAGTGACCGTGAAAACAGCGGTCTCTTAAAAACAGTAAGGGAGGATGAGAAATCAATCCAACAACTCCTAAATGATGCAAAGAAGAATAACATAAGACTGATAGGAATCCATGAAGTACCAGGAGAAAATGCAAATGACTTACAAAAGCTGTTCAAAGAATTAATGACAGAAAACTTCCCAAACAGAGGGGAAGAATTAGACATACAGATAAGGGAGGCATATAGGACACCAACTAGCCACGGTAAAAAAAAATTCTACACCTAGACATATAATAATCAAGATCCCAGAAACCCAGAAGAAGAACAAAATACTACAAGCAATAAGAGAAAAGAAACAAATCACATGCAAAGGAAAGCCCATCAGAATCACAGCAGACTTTTCAACACAAACACTCAGGTCAAGGAGAGCCAGAAGTGAGGTATTTCAAGTCCTAAAAGAAAACAACCTACAACCTAGACTGATATATCCTGCAAAACTCTCTTTCAAAATGGACGGAGAAATAAGAAACTTCTATGACAAAGAACACTTGAGAATTTTCATGAATACTAAACCAGCACTACAAAGAATTTTAAACAACATCCTAGAAAAAGATAATGAAGATCACAACACCAGGAGGCCCAACAGAGCAAATCAAATAGCCAAGGAAAGAAACAAAAAGTAGAGGACAAAAAATAAAAAGAGTCAACAAAAGGACAATAACATGACAATAATAAGTCAGTACATATCAGTTATAACCATCAATGTCAATGGCCTCAATTCACCAATCAAGAGAAATAGATTGGCAGAATGGATTAAGAAGCAAAATCCAACAATATGTTGCATACAAGAAACACACCTAGTGCAAAAAGAAGCCCATAGACTGAAAGTGAAAGGATGGAAAACAATTCTCCACACAGAAGGAGCCCAGAAAAAAGCAGGGGTAGCAATCTTATTCACAGACAAAGCAAATTTCAAACCAAAACTGATTAAGAGAGACAAAGAAGGCCACTACATCCTTGTAAAGGGAACAATCCAAGAGGAAGAAATGACAATCATAAACCTATATGCACCAAATATAAATGCCCCAACTATAAAAAACAAATATTAAGTAACATGAAAAACCAAATAACCAGTAATACAATTGCAGTGGGGGATCTAAATACCCCACTATTACAAATAGACAGATCATCTAGACAAAAAATCAACAGTGAAATACTAGAACTGAACCAAGCTTTTGAATGCATGGACTTATTAGACATCTGTAGAGTGTTCCACCCCACAAAATCAGAATATACATTATTTTCAGCTGCACATGGGTCATTGTCCAAGATAGATCACATACTAGCTAACAAAACAGGTTTGAATAAATGCAAAATAATTGAAGTTATTCCCTGTATATTATCAGATCACAGTGCAATAAAGCTGGAGATCAATAGCATAAAAAACGTAGGAACTTCACAAACACATGGGAATTGAACAACACTCTCTTGAACAATCAATGAATCACAGAGGAAATCAAAGAAGAAATCAGATAATTTTTACAGATAAACAAAAATGCCAATACAAAATACAGGAATCTATGGGACACAATGAAAGCAGTTCTACCTGGAAAATTCATAACACTGAACACCCACATTAAGAAAACAGAGCAAGCTCAAATAAACAACCTAATGATGACTCTTAGACTCCTAGAAAAACAAGAGCAAGAAAAACCCAAAACTCAAACAAGAGAGGAAATTATAAAGATTAGAGCAGAAAACAATGCAATGGAAACTAAGAAAATGATACAAAAAAATAAATGAATCGAAGAGTTGATTTTTTGAAAGAATAAATAAAATTGATAAACCCCTAGCAAACCTTATCAAAAAAAGGAAAGAAAAGGCTCAGATTCATGCAATCAGGAATGAAAAGTTGAAGTCACAACAGATCCCACAGAAATCCAGAGGATCATTAATACATACTATGAGAACCTGTACTCTAATATAATGGAAAACACAGAAGAAATGGACAGATTTCTAGATACTTATGAATTATCAAAGTTGAACGAAGAAGATAAAAACATTTTAAACATCCCAATTACAATCAGTGAAATTGAAAATTTATTTAA
This sequence comes from Fukomys damarensis, assembly GCF_012274545.1. Classification (NCBI taxonomy): domain Eukaryota; kingdom Metazoa; phylum Chordata; class Mammalia; order Rodentia; family Bathyergidae; genus Fukomys; species Fukomys damarensis. Next base: position 30,406,215 of record NW_022900921.1, on the reverse strand, counting down.
AAACTTACCAACAAAGAAAAGCCCAGGTCCTGGTGGATTCACTGTTGAATTTTACAAGACATTTAGAGATCTACTGCCACTACTCTTCAGACTTTTCAATGAAATTGAAAGGGAAGCAATGCTTCCAAATTCATCCCTGGAAGCAAATATCACTTGGATTCCCAAACCTGGGAAGGATGTAACTAAAAAAGTGAACTACAGGCCAATCTCTTAATGAATATAGATGCAAAAATCCTCAATAAGATACTAGCAAACAGAATACAGAGGATCATCAAGAAGAACATACATCCTGACCAAGTCGGATTTATTCCAGGGATGAAAGGATGGTTCAACATACGTAAATTGATAAATGTAATACACTATATTAACAAAGTCAAGGACAAAAACCACATGATCCTCTCAATAGATGCAGAAAAAGCATTTGACAAAATTCAACACCGATTCATGATAAAAACTCTGCAAAAAATTGGAATAGATGGTCTATGTCTCAACTTAATAAAGGCTATCTAGGAAAAACCAACAGCCAACATCATATTAAATGGCCAAAAACTGAAAACCTTCAAGTTAAAATCAGGAACAGGGCAAGGATGCCACTATCACCACTCCTCTTTGATATAGTTCTGGAAACATTAGCCCTAGCAATTAGACAAGAGAAAGAAATTAAAGCAATAAAGATAGGAAAGGAAGAAGTTAAACTGTCATTATGTCCTGATGATATGATACTCTACAATGAAGACCCAAAAAACTCCACCACTTAATAGACTTAATAGACACTTATAGCAGAGTAGCTGAATACAGGGCCAACACCCAAAAATCAATAGCCTTCTTGTACACAAATAACAGACTCACTGAAAAAGAAATTAGAGAAACAATTCCTCTCACAATAGCACCCCCAAAAAATGAAGTATCTGGGAATCAATCTAACAAAAGAAGCAAAAGACCTCTACCCTGAAAACTACAGCACTCTGAAAACAGAGATCGAGGAGAGTATAAGAAAAAGGAAAGATTTCCCCTGTTCCTGGGTAGGAAGAATCAACATAGTGAAAATGGCCATACTACCAAAACTGATAGACAGATTCAATGCAATAGCAGTTGAAATTTCAACACTATATTTCACAGAACTAGAAAAAAGAATCCAAAAATTCATTTGGAACCATAAGAGAACTAGAGTAGCAAAAGCCATCCTAAGCAGCAGACACATGGCAGTGGGTATAACAATTCCCAATTTGAAATTATACTACAAAGCCACTGTGATAAAAACAGCATGGCAAAGAAACAGACCTGAAGATCAGAGGAACAGATTGGAAGACACAAAAACAACTCCAGAAGCACTCAGCTACCTCATCTTTGGCAAAGGAGCTGACAGTCCCCACTGGAGGAAAGATAGCCTCTTTAATAAATGGTGTTGGAAAAACTGGATTTCAACCTGCCAAAGATTAAATTTAGACCCTTATCTTTCAGCATGCACTGAACTAAAATCAAAGTGGATTAAAGATCTAAATATTAATATAGAAGCAGTAAACTTGCTGGACAATAAGTTCAGTAGAATACTCAAAGACATTGGCATAAGAAAAGACTTTATGAACAAATCCTCAGTAGCA
>NW_022900921.1:30380040-30403988 GCF_012274545.1 Fukomys damarensis | reverse complement strand
AATACTACTCAGCCATAAAGAATGAGAAAGTAGATTCATTCATAGGTAAATGGGTACATTTTGAGGATATACTCCTAAGTGAAATAAATAAGTCACACATATGCAAATACCGAATAGTTTCTCTGGTGTGAAAAACTAAAATAGTACTCAAGACCCTAGTGGGACAATTAGCAACGTGAAATAGGAAGAAAAGGACCAAAGGTGTAGGGACAGTGAGAAGGCTAGGGAAAAGGGAATAAGGGAAAAGGAAAAAAAATATGAGAAAATGTAAAAATGGAATTAAAGTGTTTGAAGGGGGGGGAGGGAAAGGTGAAGGGAGGGTGGGGACAAGGGGAAAAAATGAGAACCAAGACCTGGCATGTAAAGGTACGAGATCCCAGTAATGAATGTAACTGTACTGTCTACCTAGAATGTACCAATAAATTCAATTTAAATTGAAAAAAAAAAGCAAATGAAAAAATGAAGGGAATAGAGATTCATATAAGTACAGAAAAAATTTTAAACTTGGACACATTAGAAAATTTGGAAGAAACTCATTTGTAGCATTTACAACAAAAGGTTAGTATTTTAAATACAAATATATTTTTACAGGGCCAGGGATTTAGCTCAGTGGTGTTGCTGTCTGCCTGGAAAGTGCAAGGTCATGAGTTTGATTTCTGGTATCGCAAACAAAAAAACAAAAAAAAATTTACAAATGTATCTAAAGGCAATACCCCTGAAAAGAAAAGCAACAGACATAAAAGGCAGTTTGCAAAAGCAACATTTTTTTAAAAAGGAAAAGTCAAGAAAATGAGTAACTTCTTTTAAAATTACAATATCTAGTGTATTAACAATTATTCTCTTACAATTTTGCTACAAAATTTTGTTTCATTTTTTATAAGATTATTTTTTATATTTTCTTTATTCACATCTATACTTATATTAAAATAAAAAATAAAATTTAAAGCTATGTCATGTTTGCTTATTACTCGGGTTGAACATTGTATAAGTCAGCTTCCTCCTAAAATAATAAAATACCTGTGATAAATGACTTACAAAAAAGGAAGGTTTATTTTGGGTCATAGGCTGAGGTAAGACCAAGGGCCATTTGGCTACATCTCTGATGAAACAGTACATCATGGCAAGAGCGTATGCTGAAACAAACTGCCCAATTCGTGGCTAGGAAGTGAAGAGGAAAGGCCAGAATCCCTCAGTCCTCTCCAGCGTACATCCCAAATAACCTGCCACTAAGCACCACCTCCTTAAATTCCTACCACCTCCCAATTGCACTACTTTGAGGACCAACTCTTTAACACACACACTTTTGAGGGACATTCATGATCCAAACTGTAGCAGATATTGTTCACTGTAAATTTTCAAAAGTTTGGCTAAATGTAGGTCAGAATATACACTGATTGCCTCACACAAGAGTTTGGTCTAGAGTTGGCTCCTGGCGTTATCCTGTGACTCGGGCTGTCAGAGACCCACTCTTTTCCATCTTTCTGTCTGTCATCTCTGCACACTAGTGGTTATCCTCTGGGTGGACCAGCTCATGCTACACTTTTCCTCTCATATTATGAACTAGAAAAAGAGACAGTTTGGGAAGTTTTCCCTTCTATGTCTCTTTGAATCAAAGAGGAACTCATTCCTAAGACAGCCTCATGGAGACTTTCCTTCAGACTCTGATGGCGAGAACCATCCTTGTACCTGGGCCAAACCTCATCACTGTGTGGGCTGAGGCATTATTGCAGTTGGCCTAGACTAGCCAGGACTTATCTTCTGTGACTGAAGTAAATCTCACATGCTGCTGAGAATAACACTTGGTACGAACTTCCCAGGCAAAACACGTCAAAAGCCCGTGAACTGTCAAAACCCATTAACCAATAATCCAACTACTTCCTGAGGAAACAGTTTTGTGTGGGCTTATAGAGATAGGTAGAAAGCTATTGATTACTTGTTTATAGAAATAAAAACCTTAGGAACAAGCCACATGTACACAATCAAATGTTGGTTAAATAAGGACCTTATTTCAAGATGGAATATCATGGAACCATCAAAATTCTATGCTTTATATACATAATATATATACATGGATGTTTATTCATGTTTTATTAAGAAATGACACTGACATGTTACCTTATCTTTTTGTACATGAAAAAGGAAGACTATATCAACGTAGCAGTGCATTAGTATATTAACATATTAGCATTTGACACTGTTGGGTAGGACTATAATGATTTTAAATTTTTACTATGTTTGGGCGTATTTACATCATTTTCTATAATTTTTTTATAACTGAAATAGATACAGCACTAAAGAGGAAAAATGTCCATTTAAAAAATTCTTTTTATGAAGAAGGAACTAACAACTACGGTATCCTGGGATGTTTGTCCCTGAAGAAATTGATGCAGCTCTGAGCTGTCTTTTGATTGGCATCAGGCATCTGCTGAGGGCATTGAATTCTTACACAGTTCAAGATGACTATGGTTCTTTCTTCTGCATGCCCTGAGGACAACAATCACTTTCTCACTGGATTGAGTCTTCCTCAGTACTTAAAATGAAATCAAAGTAGCTTTGCATTATTTTAAAGGGGATTTTTAAATAGGTACAGTACACAGGCTTGTTCTCAGAAACAGCTACTAACAAAAGGGAAACACTGGGAAAAAAATCTACAGAACGACTTGCAATTTTATTTTCTCATTAAATAGTACATATTTCAGCCATTCTTTCTCCTTGCATTTCAAAAATAGTGCAGACCAGCATAGCTTTATCAATTCCTCAGAGCTAGACCTACATATTTAGAAATTTCTGTAACAACCCCAACATTGACAGCTCCCAGATAGTAGGTATTTACTAGGTCTTAAATTCTTTGCACACTTTAGCTCATTTGGTCCACATGACTACTTTGGGAAGGTGACAGTATTTTTATGCTCTTGCTCTCTGAGAAGAAAACTGGTAACTTTACATATCTTTAGGTAATTATTTTAAGACCACAGACCTGGGAAAATAGCAGAGGCCAGAGCCAAACCATACGTGCCATATTCTGAAGCACACGCTATTTAACTCTTCACTGGGTTGTTGTATAAACTAGGAGAAGAGGGGATGAAAGATCATGATACAGGCCCGAGGAGCAGGGCCAGAGAAGCCATGTAGCTGTGCTTTATATACTATCGAGGGAAACATGCCTCTGAGGAGAGGTGGCTGTGAAAGGAAGTCATGGGAGTTAGAGAGCAGCATGTGTGGTAGACATGTGCTTGCAAATACCTGTATCTGCATATGTAAAAGCCCTGGGACTGATTTACTTGGGTGAAGAATAGAAGTTCTTTGCTTAGCCTTGTAACTCAGAAAGGAAAGCAAATTAAGCTGCAACTATATTTCTCAAATTCTGCTTGGATCTGGAGTGTCTCCTCAAAATTCTGTGTTAAAGGTTTAGTTGCCCACCTGTGGTGCTACTGGGAGGTGGCAAAACCTTTAGGACCGACAGCTTAGTGAAAGGAATTGAGGTCATCGGAGATTGCCTTTGTAGGGAATATTGGGACCCTTGGGTCCTCTCTCCTGCTCTGGACCAAAAGCTCTGAAAGTATGACTTAACTTAAAAAAGTAGAATAGATTTTTTTATCTTCTCAGGTATTTTATCATAACAATGGAAAGATGACTAACCCAACTGTGAGATAGTCTTGCTAATATAAGCATCCAAGTGTGCCACCCCTGACCGTAATTCACAAAAATGTGGGATGGTCACAAGTTTTTCCATGTGTTCCTGTAAATAAAACACACACACACACACACACACACACACACACACACACACACACACACACATGCACGCACGCACCAAAACCTGTCACTTTAAATTGTTTTGCTCTGGGAGGGATGAACATATATGCTTGAATGAGTTCTTCTCTTGGGTGGGTTCTACCCGTTCTTTAATGCATATTATCTTAGAGAAAATGTTCCTTCAGGGACATATTTTGAAAGGTAAGACTAGGAGAAATTTAAAGATGAAAATTGTTAGGTAAAAGAGCCCAAAACCAGGACCAGACCAGGACCATAACAAGCCTTTATTATGGGGAGGATCTGCTGGGCTGTCTCCAAACAAAGGAGAGAGAAAGCAACATGACAGAACATGAAGTTTCTTATATAGGAGTGGGGTGGTTAGCCTGAGCTGGGGTGGAGTTGAGTGAGGAGTATTAAAGGATTGGAGGAGCCTGTGACATCACTAGGAGGGGCTTGTGACATCACTAGCTGCTAGGAGGTAGCAAATATCAGGTTATTCTTTTGACTGGAGGAGAGGCATGATGGGAAGAAGAAGCCTGTCCTTTGTTGGGAGAAGCCATATTTTAACATGGAGGCTGCTATCCCATGTGGCAGCCATCTTAAGGCAAGGGAAATCCAACAAAAATCACCATGGTATCATTCATGTGACAGATTATGTTGAAGACCTTAGTATAAAACATAACAAAACTAACATAAGATTGGGCTTCCAAGCTTGTCTGAATATTGTATCTTAGTATTGCATAAGTATGACTTAAAGAAATGTCTTTCCAAATTCCCTGAAAAATTCTCAGAACTAGTGCAGGTAGTATCCATAAGAAGCTTAAACATTCATTATTTTAAGGTGGAAGGGCTATCCTTTTATCATCTTATCATAACTATTTAGGCCTAAGATCCTTAATAATGATCATATTTACTATTAGAAAACCTCGTTCTAGGCTTGTGATATTCACAGTTCATCTAGCATCTATCAGGCTTGCACTAAATTATACTGGGAAGTAATGGCTGCACATCATCACTATTCCATTTAGTTTCTCTTCAGTCCCAAAAGCCAACATATTTTGAGAGAAACTATACTCTCATCTTCATTCCAAAGCTCAATTTTTAATAAAGAAAAAGTTTAGAAAAAACAGTTCAGCAAAGAGGAAAAGCCAATAAACGTGTGAAAATGTTCAAAGATTTGTAAATCAAAAGAAGATTGAGAGACTGTGTTCATCTTTTAAATTGGCACACATTTTTAAATCAAAATACCTCAGTTTTTTAATGGTGAAGTGAAACCAGCACTCTTCTGGCAGGAGTGTAAATTGATCCAGAATTTCTGATGGGAAATTGGCAAGATGTAAGGAAGGCTCTAAAAATCTGTATATATTTTGACCCAAAACTTCTGAAGCTAGAAGTTTTTGTATGAACATAAGAGCTATATACAAAAATACATACTTCAAGATCTTTATTAAGATGTCATTTAAGAAATGGAAATTTCAAACAATTGATGAAGTCAACTTTGACATCGTATTGCTATTAAGTAGAATAATCTTTACTGATGTGAAAAAATATTTACAGTATATAACTTAGTGAAAGAAATTGGCTATGAAATATTAGGCATGTTATTATTTCACCTGATTTTATATAACACATTGAGAATGCATGGAGTGGAAGGAGGAAGAAACAGCCCAGAAAAAATGGGTATCAGAATATTACCACCTATGGCACATATCACACACAGAAGTACTATATTAGGAGTGAGTTAAGAATTGGCTGAGGAAAGATACAAGGCCAAAGATGTTATGTTGCACGATTTTTTTGTGTGTGTGGGAAAATAACAGATTGTGATATGACTTCTGGGAGCCAGTCAATGCTTTGTTGAAAGCTGATATTTAATTTCCTGCAATTGTATATCCAAACATAGATTCACAAGTTCTGATATCAGGGTTTCAGTCAATAAGAGTCTACAAGACTGTCCAGCCTCCTCTCTCAAGTTCTTCATATGCATAAAAGCTACATTGCAGTGATTACTTGATATGTCGAGCTCAGTGCCAAGGACTTTGGGCTATAAATTCATATAGTACTTTCTCTAGCCCTGTGACTTAACAACAACCAATCCCCATATTTCTGAAAACCCCCTGCTTCAGAGAGGTCAAGAGGCCTGCCCAGGTCACACAGCCGTCATTGCCAGAGCAGGGAATGAAGTCCAGTTCCGCACTGCTGTACGTTGTTGGATAGAACCTCTTACGTAACACAGCCTCCCACCCATGGTTCTATTGTCAGAGCACAAACAACCCTCAAGAAAATCTCTAGCAATTTCAACTTCACTATGCTCCTAAGCTATGCTTGTTTCTCCTTCTATCCAACTGAAAGCCAAGTGAGAACTTGCAAAGACGAAAAGGAATATATTTGCCAAAATTTACTGAGATAAGTGTTTATACGAACACGCATCTTGGAAATAAGAAAGAGGCCCAACAAATCTAATGTGCTTTGCATAACTATTCTTATATTTTGGAGCTAAGCAAATACTGACTAATGCACTGTCCAAGGAGCCTTAGGGGAGAAATTTACATGCAAAACCATTTGCTTCCTAAACACAAAGCTTAACTCACAAAATCTGACTGAAATCATGATGGGATAGGAAAGTAGATCTGATAATAAATGTCTCTAAGATGACTTGGGAGAAACAAAGAAAACCCAGAAGAGAAGGTGATCAAATTTTCTAGCAACCTATTCAGTGGACCCTGAGCCCAGACATATTGCTATGCATTTTCGGGCTTGCCCCAGGGCAGCAGGACAGGCAAGCAGTAATGTGGGTTGGCTGCCTGAGACAAATGTCCTTCACCAGGAGAAAGTAAGAACATATGAGACCTAGCAAGAATATTGCAAAGCCAGGTGGAAGGACCTGACAATGTTCATTTTCAGAGCTGGATCCTGCAGCTTTCATCAAACCTCACTGCACCTCCAGGACCTGTTTTGAAAAGACACAAAACTGGCTTTACTATTACTCACCTCTGTAATCGTTCAGTTTCCCAAAGTTTAATTGTGTACCTTGTACCAGACCAACCAGTCCAAAGATAAGAAGGTCCTGCATCCCTATCACTTTTCTGAACAGCCCAGAGAATGCATCAGGTAAACAAGCAGAAGTGAGAGCCGTCCTGAGAATAGATTGCTGGCCAAATTCTGTAGGAAGCCTTAGCCCTGGAAACTTACATTAACTTCATATCACCAGGTCATGCTGTTACCCTGCCCTGCTAGGCAAATTCTCTTTACTTTTCTTTTCTTCACTCCCCTCCTATTCCTCTTGTTTCCCATCCCTGAGCTCTAATCCAAGCATCCCTGCAGGATCAGAGCAGGCACTGAGAATGCTTGACTTTATGATGGCAGGTATCTGTAAAACAAGACTTTAGACCCAGCAGAATCAGGCCGATTTAAACCAAAGTTATCCACCTTGACTGCTGCTTGCACTGCATTTTCATTACTATCTCATCACGATGCATCTCCATACTAAATTTCCCACCCTCCAGCGCTGTCACTGTTACAGTCTCCATGACACAGCTCAAGAATTGGCCATAGCTGAGCAGAAAAGGGGAAATGAAATTCTTGAAGATAATGGTGCCTTCTTGAGAAAGTCATATTCTGCCCATTTATTATTCTATCTGACCTTCCCATCCTAAGATAGCATATGACTGTGCTTCTTTCTCCCACTTAGGTAGGAATGAAGGAACTGGTCTAAGAGTATGACTCTCAATTCCTGTCTCTCACTGGGCACTGAATAAACTCCTCCCTCTTGTTGTGATGACCTCAGACCTTATTATTGGCTCTGCTCCACAAGGTTAAAAAATTGAGATTTGGCTCTGTGAAAACTGGGTTAACAATTCCCCTCTTTGCTGTGTTTTGTCTTTTTTTTTTTTTTTTTGAGACAGGGTCTCACTCTGTAGTTGAGACTGACATGGAACTCACTGTGTAGCCCAGGCTGGTCTCGAACTCACTGCGATCCTCCTGCCTCAGCTTCCTGAGTGCTGGGATTACAGGCATATGCCACCATACCCAGCTGTGTTTTGTCTTTTTAAATAGCAATTATACCAGTAGGAGCTGCCACTCTTGTCCCAGTCCTCTGATCAGACAAGGAGTTAAGGCTTGTGAGATAAGCTGACAGAATTCCTACTCAAATCTGCTATTTACTGGGGAACAGATATAGCTGGCTGATCACAGGGCTGGCAGACAGATAGGGACTCAGAACTGATAGTCTGCATCCATCTCTCACCATCCTAGGAAGAATTCCCAAACAGTATCATTTAGAAAGAATTCAGAAAATGATTTTCCTGACACTGCCTGCAGCTGGTCATCCCTATGTGTCATTCCAAAAACTCCCTTAAGCTTTATGTTTTCTTTCTTAATGATGTGTCTGGATAATTTAGATTTTAGGAATATAATAAATGCTCAAGACACTCTAAAATAGCTCTGTGTATATGTTTCTAGGGTTACTACTATAAATAATGTTGTATTAACCTTAATGGCTTTAAAAACATCCTTCTTCCACTACATTATTGAATGGCATAGCCCAAGGAAGCAATTTGAATTTTATTGAGGAAAATCAAAATGTAATTGAACAAACTTTAATTCATTGTTCTTATGAAGACAATACAATAGGTATTCTGTAAAACTTTAGGAGAAAGAATTTATTCTTTTTTTTTTTCTTTCTTTTTGGTACCCGGGCCCTTGTGCTTGTGAGGCAGGCGGTGGAACCACTGAGAGAACCAATTCTTAAGTACAATAGTGTGAAATAAAACTGGTTTCCTCAGAATGGAAAAAAAACAACCAAGTAAGCATAAGAAGCATTCAACTTCACAAGGTGTTTAAATTTTCTAATGTCCAGTTTTTCATCTGTAAAATGAGAGTAGCTATTACTACATGAATATTAAATCTTAGGAAGCCAGCCTAACAAATAGTAAGAACTGCGTGCCCACATCCACTGCCATTGTTAGCAGTGCTACTTTTCATGTCAACTATCTGTACAGAAAACTGACATCAGGAAATGTGGAAATTACATGCTGTGGGAACTCTCAGGCAATTAGAACATTGAGGCAAAATTCATACTTTTCAGGAAGATCAGTGGTTTTTTTACCACAACTTGCTCATTTCTCTCAGGAAAGTGTATATAAATATGCACCTTTGGTCACACTAGGATCTAGAGAAAGTCATAATGTGGTTACCTGCCAAACTCGCATCCTCTTCACTTGAAAACATCCTTCATGTTGCAAATAACCCTACACCACAGTCCAGATTAATAGGAAGGTAAACTCCACAAAATCCTAAGTTTGCTGATATTCCTTCAGGATTAAAACCATATTTGTCAGCCAAGGGATTCTTAATCCATGTCTACTAAGTGACTGATTGATAAGACCAGAAATGACTTCATACAAGTGCCATCATTTGAAATGTGACTATTACAGTAAGGATTTCAAATGTGTGGGTTGAATTTAGCATAAAGAGGTTATTGAGGGGAAACAGCAGAATAAACAAGAGCCCAGAGGTAAATACCTCAGTTGTCAAGAAAACTAAATGACAAGAGTACTCACAGGTTAGAGCAATGTATGCATGTCATGTTCATTTAAAGAAAATGCAACCAAAGCAACTTATGGCTGGAAGGACGGCTGAGTTGGATGTTAAGAACTCACTGCTCATATAGACAGATTGTTTCTCCTTGAGGGCTTCATACAGAACTTACCAGGCTGCCACATGAGATGCATGAGGTCTCTGATGGGAACAAACTCCTCCTCCAGGTAGAATATTTCACTTAGTGCCTGTGGTAGAGGCTATTCATCCTCACCAAACATCTAGCACCTAGTCACTGTTCTAGGATCAGGGGACTAACTCTTGAATCTAACGGATAGGTTTCTTAGGGTGCTAGGAAATTAAGAATAAAATCAGAACACTTTCACTCCATTGTTTTTCCCTGTATCCCATCTGCACGGCCAGAAGCAGAAGACCCTCAAGATGGTGGAAGAACAGAATGCAAGCAGTCTGGGCCCTCAGTCACTCCCTAGAGCAAACTCATTGAGGAAAGCCCTTCAGCTACATCAGACTGATGTACATTGGAGATAAGCCTTTTGTACACCAGGCTTGTCGTTCTAAGCCTGAGACTTGGGAGTCTTTATTTTACTGAAGCATAGATGAGCTATTTTGACTATGCATTATTTGCTAAGAAACTACTTTTACCCTTCTGTAGAGAAGGAGGGGCAAATTCAGCTTTGGTTAAATCTTTACCTACACTATAATCACAATGAGTAACTACTTAAAAAAATTAGCCACTCAGACTGATAGCTCTGCTGTAAGGCTGTTGTTCCATTCAAACTTAGCACATTGCAATATGATTAGTAGTATATTCTCCTTATTTGATCACTAGTTCTCATAATAGTAGAGTCAGTAGACACTTGTTAAGGAAATGAAATATAAAATATTTAATATTTTTGAGGTCAGAGGGTCTGATATGGGCAAGGTCTGTCAAATTTCCCTAAATTTTTTAACCACCTCTTCTTCCTATGATGTTCATATTGACTCTTTTTCCAATTTCTGGTTAATATAAATAATTCAGCCCAACTGAATTACGTTTGATAGGAGTGAGAGGGTCAGTCAGGCACAGCAGGAATTTGTATAAAATTCAGGCCCCTGTAGCTCTGGGAGGCCCTGCCCTCCAGAATGTTCTGCAAAACATGCTCTCTGCAGGGCGACAGCTCCCTGTCATGCCCAGGGCACACTGTACACATAGAACAGTACCTCTCGTGGTTGTATGGTTTTGTGGCTCTGTGGGAAATGTAGCAATAATCCAACATCTACAGGGATTTTAAATACCAGGTCCCGAAACATAAATGAATTGAGTTAGACCATGGACTCTGAGTAGAATAAGCCAAGGGTGACTCTCCTCAGTGACAACCCCAGGGAAGGGGATTTAAGAAAGATGATTCGTGTCAATGGAACATTATTCTCTGACCTCAAACCCTCTGCTCTTTCTCCTCATGGGTCTCTGGGCACACATTTAACATGACTTGCAAATGACTGGTGACATTGCTCTGGCTATTACTGCAATAATTGTATAAGCTTTGAATCTTGAATTTAGTGAGAAAATTAGATGAACAGAAACATTTACATTCACTTAAGCCTTAATTCAACTTGGAGTTTAAGCAAAGTTCTAAACCCCAAGGGCCAAAGTTGCTTCTGATGTGAAGCTTTTGGTCTGTGTATGTAATATCCACATTCACAAAGAAAACTTGGACAACACAGAAAAGTAAAAGTACAAAGGAAAGTAGTTATTTAGGATCTTGTCACCCGGAGCTAACTACTGAGAACATTTTAATGTATATTCTACATAAAATTGTATTGAAAACTATATTATAAATAGAATTTGTAACTTGTAATTTTCTCTTTCACAACATGTACTGTGCTGTCTTCCAAATCATTAAAATTCTTTGGTAAATGTTTTTAAAGCCTGCATATTTCACATTATAACTGTATCAACATTTAGTTCATCCTATCTAATCTATTACGTAAAATTGATTGAAAAGGTTTTTTTTTTTAAGGGTCTTGCTATGTAGTTCAGGTCAGGCTTGAGCTCACTACACAGCCCACGTTGATCTCAAACTAACAGAGACTCTCCTGCCTCAGTCTCCCAAGTAATGGGATTACAGGCATCCACCACCACATGCAGTTCATAGATTTTTAAAACAGTACTCATTGTTATATATCATTTTTATACTTATATATTTTATTTTTCCAACTACTTTCCTAAGTTATCTGACAACAATTGGCTCAGAGGACACAGAAAATTTTGAAATTTATTTTGGCTGTTAATGCATTTCTGAACATAAGACTGTATATTATAACCCATGCTCTAATAAAAGACAGTCACAGTGACTGTAGGCCCTTTCTATTGATAAATACATTTCTTTTCACATACGAGTGTATGCAGGACAAAGGGATTGCAGTTTGTATAAAAAAGGCTCTGATGTCCCTCTTATCCTAAGGTGCAGGGCCCCAGATTCGGTGCAGGTGTGTATGTGTGTGTGTGGTGAGGGAGTAGCACGTGTACTTCTGAGGAAAGGAAGGAGCGGGAAGCCTGAGTGAATTGTGTTGGCTGTATTTAAAGCAGTCTGCCTGGACCAGGCCACTTGCTCATTCCACAACCTCTCAGAGCCTCCTTAGAAAGGGCCTCTCCCTTACATCCAAGTGCATTCTTGACCAACAGGACTGGCCTCTCTCCAGTTACTATCAACTTCACAGAAATCAATGGTGTGGTGGTTGCTCATTCCAAGAATAATCACTTTAAAGACTCCTTGAATTTATAAAATCAATAGAAAAGCAAGCCATTGCAATTTGTGTAATTAAATCGCTCACAAGTACTTTCATTTTCTCTCTAAAGAACTGCGATAGGCCCTGACCTGATGGAGTCTCCTTGGGGTTTCTCAATGGAGTTCCAGAGACGGCAGGGCCTAATTTACATTTATCTTGTTCCTGTGGTCAAAGCATCTGACAAAGCTAGAGCACTAGACACGAGGAGAGGGGGCCAGGTAGAAACGCAAGCTCTCCCTGTGTCAGCTGGGTGTCTGGTGAAGCAAGTAGTTCAAAGTCACTCACTGACACGCATCTCTGCCAGACAGTGGTTGGCACACACTCAGCGGCTGTGACTAGTGGCAGACGACTCCGTCAGTCAGGAATGGGGATACACTCTAAGAATATCCTTCGTGTGATGTACTGGGGTAAGGCAGGGACTAATTGAAACCAGTGTCTTTGCTATAAGCAGGGGTGGTGGTGGTAAGGAGTGCAGATATGAGCAAGAAAGAAGCAAGAGCATGTGGCCCCCTTTTGTCAGGAACACTGCAGACAACTGGGCTGAGTGGAACTGGATGGGATACACCACGGGAAGAAAATGGGGTGGCACTTCAGTTTGGATTTTAAATGTACCCCTCAAAGGTCCAGGTGGTGAAGACTTGCTCACCGGAATGTTACTGTTGGGAGGTAGTGGAGCCATTAGGATATAGAGTCTAGTAGAAGCTCTCCAGTGCATTGGGGGGGTGACCTTGAAGGGGTACTGCGAGACCCCACTTCTTTCCCATTCCTCTCTCACTTCCTTGCCATGAGGTGAACAGCTTGCATCTCCATAGGCCACCTCATCACAGGCCTAGAAGCAGTGGAACCAACTGTTTATGGGCTGCAATTCCACAGCTATGAGCCAATATAAATTGTCTCTCTTTTAAGTTATCTTCTAAGGTATTTGGTATTGTAAAACAACCCTGATTTATCACAGGCGGGGGATGAGAGAATCTTCACGGAGAAGTAAACCTTTATGGAAAACTCAAAGAGGGGTTCTACAGATTACAATGAGAGAGTAACTATTCAGACTAACCTTCCCACAGGAAACAATCACAAAATGGAGGCAAGTGCATAAGGGATGTGTGTGGGCATGGGGCTACCCTAGAAGATCTTCATATTTCAATATTGAGACCTAGTCCTACATAATTTATGAATCAAGAAATTATGATGCAAATTAGAAAATATTTGAGCCAGGAAAAATAAGAAACAAACACCAGAATTCTAAGATGAAGCTAAAGTTGTGCTTAAGAGAAAGATTTATAGCCTGAAATACATATAAAGGAAGGGAGGGAGGGAGAAAAAGAAGAAATCAGTGAATTAGGCAGCAACAAGACACATTCTCAAAAAGTTAGTAAAGATTAAAATAAATTCAAGCTAAAAGAAAACAACAACAACAAAAAAATAGATATCTACAACCTCCCTTCACCCCCTCCACCCTTCCCTATTTACAAAGATATTGTTTCCATTTTTCCCTTTTCTCATATTTTTTCTTTTTCCTTCTTTCCTTTCCCATACCCTTCCCAGGGGTATGATTAAAAACAAGAACCAAGATATAGCATGCAAATGTAAAAGATCCCAATGGTGAATGTAACTGTATTGTATACCTAAAAAGTACCAATATCCTTAATAAAAAAAAAATCTTTCCCTTTTTAAGGATGATGATACATTGAAAAAGATATGTACAGAAATAAGTGAAATAAAAAACTTTAGCAAAATAGAAAGGTACTTTCTAAATAATACACCAGTATTTATATATTTAATAAGTGTTCAAAACTTTTCCTTTAAGAATAAGACAATGACGCTTGCTGTACATATATAAATTCCACGTGGCACTGAAGTTATTGTCTATGTAATAGGACAGGGATAAATATTAGTGTGCAAGGACTACAAAGCCAAATTTTTATAGATGTGATTTTATATATAAAAATCACAGAATATTCTATTGAAAATGTTAGTAAATTAGCAATGTTATATATAAAACCAACATCTAAAAATCAACTGTATTTTTAACACCAGGAAAAATAAATTCAAACATTTAATTTAGAAAAATAGCTTTTATGGCATTTAAGATTTAATTTATGCTCTGTTCCTTTGAAGCCACAGGCTAGATTTAGGAGATCGTAGTTAAAGAGTAGAGATAAATGGAAAAGTAGTAACTTTACAGTAGGGAAACCTGAAAAATCACCTCAACCAAGTGATAAAGGCTAAGATTACCAGTGATATCCTATAGCCCCCTGACAATAACTCTACCTATAAACTCATAAATCCCATACTACCCATCTGGAGTTAATAGGAACGAATGTGTATGTGTGTGGGGGGGGTCATCTCTTGTCTAACACCTCAAGAGAAGGGAAGACATTTAGAAAGTCAACCCTCCTTTTAAAGTTTGATTCCTTCAACATCACAAGAAAGAGATCACTTATTAATTTGGCTCTGTACAATGACAAGGTTACTGCTTCTTAATGGCAGGTCATTAGGAAATTCTTCTTTACATTTTCTTAAGTATTTCCAACCACGCGTCCTTGTTTGGCTGATAGGCACATAAGACCCAGTGCTGAGATGACATCATGCTGCAATTCCCTAAATAGATGTCTCTCTCAAGTCTGTATACGAATCTGCCTCACATTCATTCCCAGCGCTGATGACTTGGGACCCACAGAATCATGAAATCTATCATGGCCAGGGCCAGGGTACAATGCAGCCAGCTGACTGAATAGCAAGACAGCTGACGAGGTCACTCAAGTGACTTCATGGCATGCCTAGGCATGCATGTGTCATCTGGGCTACTCTCCTTCTATTCTGAAAACTTGTAGTATCTCATGTTGCTGTCAGGAAGCGCCGATTCATTATTAATAGCAGCCTGAACAAAATCAAATGTAGAAAGGAAGTCATATTTGAGGATTATTGACACTTTGATATTATCTGTAAGATTCCATTAATTCCCATGCCTTCAGAAATGATTGTTTTAGAAGTAACTGGTGTGCATACCTTACGAAAAATGATTTGGTGATAAGATGCAAAAATTAACATTTCATGAGTGATAACATAGGTCTTGAATATGTAATAAGTCACATGAAATTAACATATAGCCTGAAAATAAACATGCAGTGTCTTTTTTTTTTTTTTTTTGAGACAGGGTCTCACTATGTAGTTGAGACTGACCTGAAACTCACTTTGTAGCCCAGTCTGGTCTCAAACTCACAGCTATCCTCCTGCCTCAGCCTCCCAAGTGCTGGGATTATAGGCGTGCACCTCCATGCCCAGTTGCAGTGTTTTAAAATGACTAAATATGTAGAGTTCCTTGGAATAAGTCCTCCGTGGAAGGTTTACCCACCCTGTGTGGTGTGAGATTCTCATAGGAACAAGTAAAAGAATCCCTAGTTTCTAGATTTGAACCCCTCCTTGCTTGATATTTGTTAATCTTAGCTTTTTTTTTTTTTTTTTTTTTTTTTTTGAGATAGGGTCTCACTATGTAGTCAAGACTGACTTGGAACTCACTATGTAGCCCAGGCTAGTCTCAAACTCACAGAGATCCTCCTGTCTCAGCCTCCCAAGTGCTGCGATTACAGGTGTGTGCCACCATGCCTGGCTTAGCCTTATTTTTCTAGTCTTTAAAATGAATGTGACACAATTTTTTTGTAGAAGGAGGAGGAGGCAGAGTTGAGTACTGGAGATTGAACCCACAGCCTTAACACTGAGCCACATCCCACCCACTTCTTTTTTTGTTTTTTAATTTTAAGTTCAAGTCTCTAAACTGTCCAGACCGGGTTCATACTTGTGATTCACCTACCTGTTTCACAGAATGCTGCTATTTTAAGTGTGCAAAAGCAGACCCAGCTACAACGACACTGTTTGATGATGCATGTAGTTAGCAAAATTCCTTGCATGGAGTGTCTAGTTAATGCCAGTTATATATACGGTTATCGAGAAATGGAAGCTTTAGAGAAAGATTAAGCTTCCAATCACACAGCTCCCACATTTGTAACCTGACATGGTATAGAACGTACAGAGCAAAACAGAGGCCGAAGTTGGCACAGACTTAGTGGTGACTCCGCGGCTTGTGTCTTGCCTCATCTGGTGCTTGATGCTATTCTCAAGAGAGCTTTCAGCTCACATTTCAAATACCACTACCACTACCATATGCAAATAGGCAAAAAGAGGAAAGAAAAAGATACCATTTAGCTTGTTAATATTTGCCTTCAAATGCATGGCCTCTCACTGTGCATCCTGCCAGGTGCTGTCATTTGGCATTATGTTTACTGTTGTACAGTCTCATAGCTCAAAGAGCTTAAGGTGACACAGGGAACTAAGAAAACAGATCACACTCCTACTGAACAGAATGGTCTTTCACCCCTGCCTCAGTTTCTCTACCTGTAGACTGAGTAAGTTGAATGATACAGGTCATTTTAAACCCTATACTGGGCACTTCCCTCTTGCAAACACTTCTGGCATCCCTCGTAGAGGGAGCGGGTATTTGGGGAAGGGGCCAGGGAGGTGGTGAGAGAAATGTGCTGCGACCAGGGGGCCACATGAACACAGAGAGAAGAACATCATTGCCAAAGCTACAGAACCGGTTCTCGGTTACCACTATGCATTGCAGATGCATGTCTCCCTCTGAGCAATGGCACCAGGAGTCAGAAGTTACCCTGGGGCCCTTCTACCTCTCACCTAGACTTTATTTTTTTTTGTGTCAAGAAACCTCCCATACTTAACCACTTACAGCCGAACTGGGGTTACCATGCTCTGGCCATTTCTGAGCTCCCCTCCAATTCCCCAATCCTTTATTCTGTACTCCACAACCAGCCCTCTTCCAATCCCTGCCCCAGCTCTCAGAAGTAATCTCATGATTAACTCATCATATGGCATTAACAACTCAGCGCAGCTCACAGGGAGCAAGGGAGGCCAAAATGACATTTTCAAATATCCTTCTAAGTGGATGCCATTGCGTGACTGTCACTTTTCCATACAATCTTCACATGACGTTTATAGCAATCTTTTCACTCTATAGATGAGGAAACAAAGGCTTAGAGACAAGGTAAATAAGGTCAGAGTTAGAGTGGCACCAAAGTCAAGATTCCAATTCTAGCTCATCTGGCTCCCAAGTTCATAAATTATTGCAATTTTATTTCAGGAAATATGTGTATTTATTACATCTTCCCAGGGGTAGAATTTCTGGCTCTTACTCGAGCCCCAAATATGAAAAATGCCGTGCTTAAGGCATGTTTTTTCTATGCTCTGATGTCATCCTCTGCCTTCTCTGTGCTCCGTTCCGATACGTAGCAGCAGTGGATTGGCTTGGAGAGCCCCACTGAGGTTTACAGCCCTTCCTTACTTGCTGGTGCTGGTGCTGGTGAAGGAGTGCCCAGGATATCTCTGCCAGCTGACATGGCAGCCTCCTCATCACTTCTGACTTCTAAAGAGAACTTGTGCTCTCTAAATACAAGTCCAGATGCCTCGAGCCAGCTCCAGGAAAATGTTGTCAGACTTCTATGATGTGCTGACTGCCGCACAGATAACCTGGATCCACTGCCCCTTGAAAAGATCTTTTTTACACCTCTGCAAAGAGACAGAGTGAGAACTAGTTTGCTAACGAAGACATGAAGAAATGTATCATGAGAGGATTTCAAAGAGAAGAATCAATAACCCTGAAGAAAAGCAGGATGAATGTGACACCTGCAAACACATTTCACTAGCATATTGTCACTTAGTCTAAAGAATAACCATATCAAAGAGTCCTGCCTGGGCCTGCCAAAAACAGTTAATTACAGACAAATTATTAGCCAAGTTCAGGTCTCCAGAATGTGTTCGGCAGAATGCTGATTTTAAAAAGATGATTAAAAAGTCTTCTGAAGGGAAAAATAGTTCGTAGTCAACAATTTGGAAAAATCTAGGTTACACAAAATTAACAGGGATTCTTTGCTTCTTTGCTGACAGTTTTTCTAGGATCATTAGTATGCTAATGAACATGAATTTCCAAGAGGGAAATTGAAGTATGAAGAATTTTTCCAGGCTTCACAACTTTCTTTGACCTTTATAAAGAAGGTCCTATCTGTCATTCTCTATCTCCTAACCGGCTTCATCCTAAAATTGTAGTTTGTGATGTTAGATTTGTTTCTTAATTTACTGGTATGTAGGTCGTTGTCACAGCCATTGTTTACTTGCTGCTATGGGTCAGGAAATGCCCAGGACACTTCCAGGCAGGTATGTAGGTCTTTGTCACTGAACTTAGTGATCCCCAAGCGACTGGAACCATGGTGGGTGCCTTCATTAGTATGACCAGCATGCGCTAAGCCTGACACACAGAAGCTGCTGCAGAAACTTTTGAATTATAACTATTTTTTTCTGCTTATGTTTGTTCAATGTAAAATAGTTGCAAATTATCATAAAAATAGTATGTTGGCTTTTGGTGTTAAACATAGACACCACTATTATTTCTTTTACAGGAAAGAGATGAAGCCTCAGAGAATACAAGTAATTTGCTCTAGATCACATCGGTAGTAAGCGGTAAAGACAGGATTTGAAGCTAGGTTTTCTAATACAAGAGTCAACATTACATTAAGTGAATATATCAGATCTCTTCCCAGTTTTAGGATGAGAGCAAAGGAAAATAGTTACTGCAAGTCCTGGCTCTGAGACCAGTCCATGTCCTTTGACTAAAGATGGGTGGCCTAGCAAGTTCTCAGGGAGAAATCTTGCACTTTGACCCTTTCCTATGTGGCAGATGATGCTTTCTATTTCAGGCCTCAAATAATAGTCTCTCCTCCTGTAAGAGCAACACTGAGGCTTCAAGAAGAAACTAAGGGACCTGCCCAGGGTCACTGGTCCAGGAAGAAGCAAAACTAAGCTTTGATTCCAGTTTCCTGGGCTTGGTGAAGCAAGTAGGGCAAATGGTCCAAACAAGGCAAAGGACTATTAGGAATTTGTGGGGTAAGAACAGTCACCTCAATTTCTTTTTTCTCTGGGTGCTCGCCATGGCCCCATTCCAGAAAGCCTTGCAGATCAAACCCTTCAGCTTTGATGCTGTGCACATGCTGACCAAGAGAGGTAAAGGTGCTCTGTTCACCTTGCTTTGCTCTGAGTTTACCCAGGCTTTGGATCCAGCTAATTGCGTGGACTGCAGCCTGAGCTGAGACCCAATCCTACCTACTAACTCCATGGCCATAAGACAGTTCTCCATTTTGAGCCTCACATAGAATAACAAGGTGAACTCAACTGCACTATATCAAGTACCGTGGCTCCCTGAATGCATATTTTAGAAGTTTATTAAAAAGCTGTCATTAATCAGATAATTAATCCTTCCTGACCCATGCTGGTGGTGCTGAAATGTCTGGAACCTCCCCAGTTCATGCCCTCAGTCAGGGTGCACAGATATATTGGTAAATTCAGCACTTGGCACAAAGGTACTCAATAATGTTTGAGCCAATTTGGCTTATTCCCCAGAATCAGCACAAACAAGTGAGGTGGAGGTGGATTTGACTGTGGCATGCCCAGAGCAGCTGTACAGCAGACGGCAGCCTTTCGTCCTCCTCCACTCTGGAAGTGCCAAGGGCTCTGGGAGGCTAAGCAGCAGCTTCCAGAGTCCTCTTAGGGAAGTTCTGCTGCCTTATAGAGATTGGAGTTACTTGGTTCTTCCAAGGGAGACTCCCAGATCGAAGGCTTCTCAGCCAATAGATTAGCTCCTTAGATTTAACACCTCTGTGAGCTGTCTCCAGTTATAAAACAACCTTCTGTCAGTGAATCTGAGACCCAGTTTTCCTCACAAACACCAGGGAAATCCTGCGTGCTTGTGCAAAGACCATCTGCTACGTAGTCCAGGTACCCACCATTTCCTGTGTGCCTGGCTGCCCAAGTCCAGCCAAATCTTTCCTCATTCCCTCCTCAGTTCATGTGAAGAAATGGCAGCACTCACACTTTCCAGGCGAGGAAGATGATGCCCAGGAGTATGAGGTAATTTACCTCTCATATCATGGCTGAAACATGGAGTCCTCAGACACCAAAGCCTGCCTCTTAAACATCATGCCCCTCTATTTCCTGCCATAATAAATTCTGTCACTCTCCCTCTTTTTTTTTCTTTTTCTTTTTTTTTGTACTAGGGATGGAACTTGGGACCTTGCGCTTATGAGGAAGGCAGTGGAACCACCGAGCTGAATCCCTGGCCCCTTCTGTATCTTGTCAGAGGTAGAATGTGTAGCTGGCCCTTACAAGGCCTCAGCTCCAATCCTAACGCAGGCAATTTACACAAGCATGATAATCTCTCTGAGCCCTCAAAGCCTCAGCTGCTCTATCAGTAAATTAACAGTGATAACACCAAAATAATCATATGAACCATTACCAGACACGCTATAGAACACATGTATCCTGAGCTTTCATGACCATACCTTTCTTGCGGTCAGGAATTTCATTACTCAGAGAGAAAGGAGACCCACAGAGAGGAAACAATTACTCAGCTCCAAGGTCTTTAAGAGGCTGGGCCAGGAGCCAGCATGGAGTCTGACCCTGCAGCCTAGGATCATGAGCCTAACATCAAGCCTCCCATCCCCAGAGGAGGAGGGTGTCACACTAATTCAAGCTACTTTCAGAGCAATCTCTAAGACTGTAAAGATGGTACTGAATTTACAGGTAGCTGATTCCCTGGTCTAGGGGACAGTGAAGTCACTCCAGGGCACATTCCATGCTGCATTCTGTCCTATCACTCCTACTCCTTGCCCAGACACTCCACCCTCTGGTAGGACATTGGCAGACACGTAATGTGGAATCCAAGAGCAGAGACTTTGCCAAAGGAACTTTTAAGAAGACCTCTCATCCTGGTAGGTAATTACTGGGGTTCAAGGCTGTGCAGGCAGAGTACAGGTCACCATCCCCTTCCTTTATACACATAAGAAGTCAATGGACGCCTTGGTGTTAATCACTAGGTTTGTGAATGTGAAAGGATTCACAAGCAGGGAGTACCACAGCAAGAAGGCATGGGATTAATCATTTCAACAACCAACATCTACTGGCTCCATAGTGTTTAACAAACTGTACTAGGCAGTGAGGATAGAGTTGTACTTAAGTGCCGTCAGCCTGGAAGGGTCTTGCCCTTTACTTCTATTATTGAGCACAGAAGGTATAGAAGGCACATACTCCTCAAATAAGACAAAGAAATTCAAGTTGCTCCTACTACACATCAGATTGAGTAGAGATTTCTTTGGCAGTATGGCTAAATCCTATAATTATTTGTGTTGGCTCTTGGAACACTGTAAAAGTAGCTTCTATTGTAATAGAATGATGACTTTAATTTTTTAGATAATATCAAGTGCTCTCTGCTAAGGGCTTAGAAGTCTGTCCTCTCTTCCCAAGACTCCCTCCACCAAAATGTAATTCTGAGGCATCTAACTCACCTATCGAGAGACTATTAATTCTCAGGCTGACACTAAGTGCGATTCTGTTTTGGTCACTGTTGCTCTGCCTGTGTCCACCCCATACTTTCAGATTTGCTTCCCTTTTTTCATTGTTCTTTCATTTCCACTTCCTGTGTGGCAAGTTACATGGAATGGAGATAACTATCATTTAAGGTTATCAAGGTCAAACATGGTCACATACATAATGTGCAGGGAGGCCTATCTGCTGATGCTCATCCTGTGGTAGCTGCTGTAGGTAAACACCTACAGCAGATCACTGACTCACAGGGGAACTTTTCCTTGTTGTCACCTCTCCCCAACTCTCCAAAATTAGTGTTACCTCAAGCCCCAAATCTCCCTTTGGTTTTCTACTAAAAAAGGTAGAAAATCCTTGTTAGAAAAAGGCAAAAAGGAATGAATTTGCTTGAGTAATGTTAAAAGGACCACTTGAGAAACCCTAAGGTTGCTTTCTTTTTAAAAATTGGTATATTTGCAATACATAAAATACATACATTTGTTTTAGGGAGGTGGTATATGTGTGTGATATATATATCTATATATCTATAGATATCTATATATGTGTGTGTGTGTGTGTGTGTGTGTGTGTATGTATATCATACCTTAATCATCTTGATCCCCCTCTCTTTCCTCCCTCCCCCTCCGCCTCTCTTCTCCTGATCCTTTCCCCGACTCTGATGTCTGCCTTTATTTCACTGTTAATATATAATTGGGTTTCTCATATGAGAGAAGTTATTTGATACTTAACCTTCTGTGTCTGACTCTTTTCACTTAACTCAAGATCCACCCATCTTCCTGTGAATTTATCCTCCCCCCCGCCACACCCCAAAAGCAGTGGCAAAATTTGAAAAAGTAAAAGTGAAGAGTGAGGGAGAAACTGGCTCTGCAGAGCAAGTTTGGCCAAGTGAATATAAGATGAAAGTGCACCTTGGAGGAAACAGGGCAGGCTGTCTTGAGGAAAGCCGTGAAGCAAGTTCTTCTTGGTACCTGTGCCCTTTTGTACCGCCCAAATCTTGAGAAAACCTGTGAGAATCTCTATATGCTGGGACCCCACTTCTCCAGCTGAGGTCAGGTTTAGGCCATCCTATGGAAAGCCTGCTCCAGTTCTTGCAAGAAGTCTACATGCAAGGCTTTGGGACCTGTCCTGAGCATGTGTTCCAGAACCTTGTAATTAACAGGTCATGCCTACCTCCCCAGCCAGCTTAGAGACATCATCTCCTATCTCATTTCTCCCTGAGAAATACAAAAACCCATAATTCTTTATGGGGAGCTAAGGGAGTTGAGGTCTCTGTCTTCTGTAGCTTCAAGCTGGAAGGGGCTGTAGACCCTACCTACTGGGGATTATGCGCTCACCAACTACTCAGAGTATGGCTCACTAACTGGGTTCAAGAAGGAAAAACCTGTCAGAAAACAAGAAAAGAGTTCATCAACATCGAGTTTCACTGTTAGCTCAAATATGAGGAGCAGGTCCACCTTCCTTGCTTCCTATAGCAGCACTAGAGTCCTGCTGTTTTTAAGAGAAATCTCACATCTTCCAGAGGCTCACAGGAGTAGCTTTCTCCTGTTGGATGATAAAAGTTAAGAGTGAAGGGGAAACTGGCTCTGCAGAACAAGTTTGGGCTGAGTAAAAGCCAAGTGAAAGATGAAAAAGCAAAATACAATTACACCCTGGAGGAAGCAGGGTGGGCTAACATGAGGAAAGCCATCATAGCCAAATTTATCCTCCTTTATGTTGGTATTCCACTGCTATATATGCCATATTTTGTTTAAAATGCATTGCTATACATATGGGTATCATGTGTTACTATAGTTTGATGTCGTTTTTGAGGAATATACCCAGGAGAAATAGGGCTGAGTCAAATGGACTTTCCATTTTTAGTTGGAGGAAATCTCCATACTGATTGCCACAGCAGATGCATGAGTTTATATTCCCACCAACAATGTGGAAGGGTTCCTTTTGCCCCACATCCTCACTAGCGCTTCTTGTTTTTCATGATTTGATGACAGCCATTCTGATAACTTCCATCTGGTAAGATGGAATCAGAAAAATGGACACACTGTTTATTGTTTTTTTGTTTTTGCAGAGCCAGGGATCAAACTCAGGACCTTGCGCTTACAAGGCAGGAGCAGTGCCACTGAGCTAAATCCCCAGCCCTAACCCACTTTTACACACTCGGGGGAGCATGCCCAGACTTCTAAGCAGGCCAAGTAGTACTTGGGTTTCTGTGATACAGCAGCCAGTGAGTGCGGAACAGGAGGTGGAAAATGAAACCACCAGTGGACAGAGAGCTTCCCAGGACATGAAAACCTTGCCCTGAAGTTCCCATCCATGTGGCTTCATCAGTACGCTTGTGATTATGTTCTCATGTGCATGAGGTTTGTGCCAGGCTGGAAGCAGCAGGCCTCAAATACTCAGAATGATTTAGGTGCTTTTTTTTTTTTTTT
>NW_022900921.1:30313175-30379788 GCF_012274545.1 Fukomys damarensis | reverse complement strand
AAATTCTCAGAATGTTTTAGGTGCTTTTTTTTTTTTTTTTTCAAAATCATCAAGGGTATTTTAGGAGCTCTCAGGCAGGGTTTCTTATTTTTGAATGATGTATAGTGCTTTATCCAGTGGCATTCTGTTTTAAAGAATGGTGATCTTGGTCTATTTGTCTTGCTTACTGAAATATTCAAAGAGGAAACATTTGTATTAAAGACGGCAGAAAGGATTTAAACAACTGCATTTTTAATTGAAGAATTATTGAAAGTTGAGTATTTTCATAATAATGATAATGTCACGAGACAGTTGTTAGAGCTAATGAATGACCTATAGTTCTAATCTATAAGCTTCGTGATAAGCAGTGTGCTTGTCTGTGACATTTAAATAGGAGCTAAAAGGTACTTGCAAACAACATCAGAAAGAAAGCAGAAAGGGAAAATAAAATTCCCCAAATGCCTATGATGTGCCAACAATAGGTTAGGTTTTTCATGTAATTACTATCAACAGTCACATAAAATAGATACCAATATCCCTGAACAATCCCATAAAATAAATACATTATCCTCTACTTTACAAGTGAGGAAAATGAGATTTTCCCACAACTATGTAGTTAACAAGCAGTCATATCTGCTTTTGTTTCATCTCAAAGTTCATGATTTTAACCAGTGACTCTTCTGACTACAGATTTCAAAAACTGGATGGAATATATTTTGCATTTCTAATGAAATGCTAATATTCAAGAATGAATTATCTACATTGATTCAATTCCTAACTTTAATATATTTCCAGTTGTTTAGAAGGATTGCTCTCTCTATTGAGGTAGGATAAATAAAAGCTTATGTAAGCATGCAGTTTATCATTAATAGCCACTCAGTTATCTGTCCCATTGTTCAGAAACTGAATAGAAGAAGAAACGAGCCATGGGCAAGACTTTCAAGCTGGAAGGATCTGAGTTCAAATCCTCACCAGTTTATTATTAGCTGTATCACGTTAGCACAAATTACTTATTTTCTGCTCTTCAATTTGCCCATCTGTTGAGGAAGCTTCTTCACAGGATTTTCATGAGGAATAAATCCTTTAAAGCATGCAACATACTTAATCAAAATATATATGTCACCTAGTAGACACTAAGAATGAAACTACAGTCAACATTTTAAATCATCTATTCACAAATACTTCATCCCATTCACTAGACCTCTAGGAGATGTTGGAAAATAGTTAAGGGCATTGTCACTATAAGAAAAACAAAATCTCACAAATATTTTACTAGGAGAGATTTACAAATATTACCTTCACTTGCAAAAGTGAGAGCCTTTTCTCCAAGGATACTGATACTCTGTTCTCCTTGTATTCACACGTATTTCAAATTTTCCATTCCTTCATACTCATGGGGTTTAAGAAAAAAAATAACCCACGAGATGTTTAAAAAAAGAGACTTAGGGAAAAGATCTGCAGCTGTTAGGAAGAATTCCTTGCCCCTTTTTCCCTTTTCCATTTAAATATTATGAAGCACTTGGTCGCTCTGATATGACATTGCCAAACTTGCTTCCAATATATTGTTATTCCTACCAGAACTGCTTATTTAACTCAGGCCCAAGTTTCTGAATCTGTACTTGGCTGTTTAAATGGATACGGTGTTAGTAATCAAACTTCAGAAGGCAGATAAGGGAAGCTGTTAATTTTCACCAGTGTTGAAGGTTTTTCTTCTTTGGGGGAAGCAGGGAAAACTGAAGAATTTCTTCTTTAACCCCAAGAAATTCCTCGTCCTTCCCCATCCCCTGCACCCTCACCAACCACCTTACTGTGAAAGGGCATTTCATTTTGCCAACTAATTAATAACATTCATTTTCAGGGAGGAAAAAGACCTAAAGCCTCTTCCTGAAGCCCTTTGATCACTTGTTCTTAACGAAATAAAACAAGTCAATAACTAAGGCAGAAATAATAGCGTCTAAGAACTTAATTGAAGCTCTTTCAGTGAGGACAAACATTTAATGAATTTTCATGTTTTCTTTCTATAAAAGCTTACAAAATTTTGAGACATTTGCTGTTTGTTAGGATGGGAATGTTTGAAGAGGGAATTGGCTACAAAGTAAATGTGGCTGGTTGGCTCAGGTATTTCTCTTCGCGCAGAACAATATCCTCTGTAGTATGCAGCCCAGTGCATTACCCTGTATAAATTACTTTGTTAGGTTTCCTACCCAGTGGGGAGGAGAAGGAGTGAGCCTTAGTCTAGCCAACTCTGCCTGGAGGAGGGCATCATAGAAAAATGGTTGATAGGATTTATTAGACATATTTTTAGTTTCTTGGGTGGAGGAAAAGTCCTCCTTTGGAATAAAGGATGTCCTTGCTTTGTATGCCTAATCTGATCTCGCTTCCACCATCAGATACATCAGATACATCTGGTAACTCAGGACATGGAAGAATTAATTCTGGGGGATTAACTTTGCACTCCTGTTCAACAGGAGTGCGATCCTCTAACGTTTATTGATCACTCTTTATAAATGTTCTCAGCTCCAACTAGGGATCTGAATAACCTATAGAATTGTGGAAAAAAAAATTCAGGTGCAGCTTGTACACCCCATCTGGAACTTCCACACCAAACTTCTGCTTCACAGGGTCGGGTAGGGTTCGGTTGTCAATATTTTAAGAAGTTCCTAGGTGAGACTTATGATCAGCCAAGTTTGGGAACAAAGAATCCAAAAGAGTGGCTCTTAAATTTTGTCATGTGTCAGAATCTCCTGGATGTGGTTAGCTGATATCTGTCTGTTATGACCCAGTAGGTCTGGGACAGAGCTTCATCATTTGCTTTGCCAAGAAGTTCCCAGGTAATGCTAAACCAGCGACAAAATCCGTGGGAAAATTATGGGCCATGGGCCAAATTCAGCTTGCTTCCTATTCTTGTAAAATAAAACATTTTACTAAATCATAGTCACACTCATCATTTATATATTCTAAACAGCTGCCACTGCAAGATAATGGCATAGTTAAGCAATTGCAACTGAGACTGTATAACCCATAAAGACTTAAGTATTTACTATTGGTGCTTTGACTGGAAAGGTTTGGCAACTCCTGATCTAGGAGATAGTGGTAGGGTTACTAAATACAGGACATCCATTTAAATTTAAGTTTAAATTGAATTTTTTATTATATGTCCAATATTACATGGGACATATGTAAGCTAAGGGTTATTATATAATAATAATAATTATATAATAATAATAATTAATAATTGGCCTAACCTGAGGCACTGGCCACAACCACATGCAAAGTACCATTCAGGAGATATGTCCAGTGAGGTGCAACATACCAATATAAAGCTGTGAGAAGGAAAGGGTGAGAATGGTGTTAGGACAAAGTGCAAGTCTCATCTGCATGCCCTTGTGGATATAGGACCAACTCTTGAGGGTGGTCCTGTCTGCATTACCTCGTGCACACCAGGACAGTGAGGACCCATCTAGCAATGTTTCCTAGAGAGCACAGTGGGGCAAAGCATAGTGGATGCCCCAGGATACTCTGGTTATGGTAAGACTGGTCTCTCTGTTCCATGTCTCTGTTTCCTCACATCCATCACTATCTTATTGCCAGATATTTGAGCAGTTTGTGATTATCAACAGCCCCATGTCCTCCTGGAGCTGAACCACTAGAATTGGGTGATCTATTATTACAGCAACTGGGAGGGAGCTTACCCTGTGCAACTCTACCTATGCAATATTCAGGAATGGCTTCTTATGGACACACACACACACACACACACACACACACACAAAGTCAACAAATTGGAGTGCTGGCTTTTCAAAAGAATAAAGAAAATCAATAAACCCTTAGCAAACCTTATCAAAAAAAGGAAAGAAAAGGCTTGAATTCATGCAATTAGGAATGAAAATGAAATCACAACAGATGCAGCAGAAATCCAGAGGATCAATACTGACTTCAAGAACCTGTACTCTAATAAAATGGGGAACACAGAAGAAATGACAGATTTCTAGATACACATGAATTACCAAAGTTAAATGAAGAAGATATAGAAATTCTAAACACCTCAGTTACAAGCAGTGAAATTGAAAATATAATTAAAAGTTTACCAACAAAGCCTACATCCTGATGGCTTCAATGCTGAATTCTATAAGACATTTAGAAAAGAACTATTGCCACTACTCTTTATACTCTTCAATGAAATTAAAAGGGAAGCAATACTTCCAAATTCATTCCTGGAAGCAAGTGATACTTTAATTCCAAAACCAGGGTAAGACCCAACCAGAAAAAAGAGAACTCCAGGTCAATCTCCCTGATGAATACAGATGCAAAAATCCTCAATAAGATACTGGAAAACCAGAATACAGAGGGTGATCAAGAAGATCATACACCCTGATCAATTCAGATTTATCCCAGGGATGCAAGGATGGTTCAACGTATATAAATCAATAAATGTAGTAATCTATATTAACAAAGTCAAGGGCAAAAACCATATGATCCTCTCAATAAATGCAGAAAATGCATTTGACAAAATTCGACACCCATTCATGATTAAAAAAAAAACCTGCAGAAAATTGGACTAAATGGTCTTTATCTCAACTTGACAAAGGCTATCTATGAAAAGCCAATAGCCAACATAATACTAAATAGTAAAAAACTGAAAACCCCCAAATATAATGACCCAATTCAAAAATGGGCATCTAAAATGAACAGATATTTCTCAGACAAACAAGTAAAAGCAACAAATAATCATATGAAAAAATGTTCAACATCACTGGTCATTTGAGAGATGCAGATGAGAAAAACACTGAGATTCTACCTCACCCCAGAAAGAATGGCTGCTATCAAGAAATCAACCAATAACAAGTGTTGGTGGGGTTGTGGGAAGATAGGAACCCTTCTCCATTGTTGGTTGGAGTGCAGACTGGTGCAATAACTGTGGAAATAAATATGGAGATACCTCAAAGAATTAGGATTAGAAGTCCCATTTGACCCATCTATTTCTCTGCTGAGTATCTTCCCAAAAGAATTAAAAGAATCATATGACACTGATATATGCTCACCCATGTTTATAGTGGCACAGTGTTGTATTTTTTAATATATAAAATGGAGTACTACTCAGCCATAAAGAACAACAAACTAGGGACCTTTATAGCTAACTGGATGCTCATTAAAGCCATATTCATAAGTGAACTTACTAAGTCACACATGTGTAAATACTGAATAGTTTCTCTTGTGTGAAAAACTAAAAGTGTAAATAAGGATCAAAATGTATAGTTGATATTGTGTAACAGGAAGAAAGGGTCTAAAAGAGTAGAGGAAATGGGAGTGGTAGGGGAAAGGGAAAAAGGGAAAAGAAAAAAATATGTGATAAATATGGTAATAATATCCTTGTAAACAGGGAAGGGTGGAGGAGCTAAAGGGAGGGCTGGGGAATGGGGAAAAATAAGAACTAGAAAAGTCATGCATAGGTAACATATCCCTATGATGAATGTAACTGTATTGTATACCTAAAGTGTCCCAATAAATTTAATAAAGCAATACTAGGAGATAGGGCTCAGTAGGAGATATTACATTAACGGTGCATGATTTTGAAGGGTGTACCTTCTATTAGACTCTTTCTCTCTCTTCTTCCTCACTGCCATGGTACGCGCAGTTTCTCTCTGTCACATCCTTGTGCCATATTGTTTTTGCCTTGAGCAGAAATCTCTGAAATTGTGAGCCAAAGTAAACCTTTCCTGGTTTAAATTCCTTTCCTGTTTGTCCTATCAACAGAAACATAACTTATTCACTGTCCTTTTTGTGGTTTACTGGCCATTATAAAGTCAAAGATCTAAAACTTCTGTCATACGCAAATGTTGGTCTAAGAGGTCAGAGGGTTTAGTCAGGAAAGTGTACACTTTGGAGTGACAGAACGTAAATATGAATTAGCAGATTTGACTACCAGCCATTCTGGTCTTGTATTACTCTTTGCTAGCTTGCTGTTTATGCACAACTTTGGGCAAAGACAAGTTTAGCTTTCCTGAGACTCAGCTTATATAACTGAAGATTTAGAACAAGAATAGGTCTGTGCTACAGGGTTGTGCTGAGGATCAGTGTGATCATCAGCAGGAGGTGTTTCACACAGAGCCTGTTCATGGTGAGTCTTCAGTAAATGGGATTCTGCTACTATTGTTCATTAACCTAAATTGTTGTAAATGTCAGCCACTAAGCTCATGGTCTAGTACCTATTAGAACTCAAAACCACTTTCTTTTACTACCCCCTTGCTACATTTTGGATATGGTTGGAATGTCTCTCCCGGCCTTGTGTTAAAATTCCCCTTGTCGGGTATTAAGCAAACAGAAAGCTAATTCAGCTGTGGTGTTTAGAAGTGGGATGCTTGGGGGGTGATTAGGATTAGATGATAAGGTTATCAGGGTGGAGTCCCCTTGATTGAAGCCTGGTGGCTTCACAAGAGGAACAAAGACCAGAAGAGATAACAATGTGCACTTCCTATCTCCTGCCATATGATCTCTCTGTTGCCTCCAGACTGCCAACAACCAAGCCAACACCATTGTCACCAGTCAAGATGTTGCACATTTAGCACCATGAGCCCAAATAAACGTTTTTATGAGGTAGCCTGCTTCAGGTGTTTAATTACGGTAATAGGAAAGACCAATACACTCCAGAACTGTACTATTTGGAAAAACTTATAAAAGCTCAGTGCTTCTTTTATGAGTTATTTTTGACAGACATGCAAAGGCAATTCAAAGGAGAAAAGGGATCTGACAGAAAATGGTGCTGGAACAATTGGATATCCACAAGCCAAAAGCAAAACAAAACAAAACAAACAAACAAAATATATGTATGTACATATATCCCTGGGATGCTTAATACTTTCTACCATACACAAAAATTAGCTCAAAGTGAGTCATAGACCTAAATGTTACACATAAAACAAACTTGAAAAAGTGCGGGAAGAGTTGCCCAATACCAGTTAACTGAATGTAAGTTCACACCAAAATAAGATTTTTACTACACACCTATTAGAATGGTGTAAATAAAAAGCACAGAGGTCAGACCAATGCCAAATATTAGTGATGATAAAATACAACCTGAAGACATCCATATTTCCACTGGAGTTGAAAATGATAAAACCACTATGGGAAACAGCCTGGAAGTTTCCCACAAAGGTAACTATGCATGTACCAAATGACACAGCTTTCCTACTTCTAAGTATCTACCAAAATAAATTAATATGTTCATCTAAACACCTGAACATGAACATTCACAGCATCTTAAATTGTCAAAACTTGAATATACCTCAACTGTCCATCAGCTGAATGGGCAAACACATTGTGGAATCTAGCAGGACACTATTTAGCAATAAGATTACACTGGTGATTCATGGAACATAGGTGAACCTAAAAATAATTATGTTAAATGAAAGAAGTCTGACATAGGGCATAAGTCCATTTATGTGAAATGCTAGAAAACACAAATCATTCTATAGTGACAAAAGCTGATAAGTGGTTGCCTAGAGAAAAGG
This sequence comes from Fukomys damarensis, assembly GCF_012274545.1. Classification (NCBI taxonomy): domain Eukaryota; kingdom Metazoa; phylum Chordata; class Mammalia; order Rodentia; family Bathyergidae; genus Fukomys; species Fukomys damarensis. Next base: position 30,372,301 of record NW_022900921.1, on the reverse strand, counting down.
GAAAGAAGATTTGCAAAGCTGCACAAGAAAAAATTTGGGGTGACAGATGTGATAATTATTTTGACCGGGTATTCATAGTTGTATTCCCATAAAACATCGGATTATTCATTGTAAGTATGTGTAGTGTTTTGCATATTTTTGCTTGTACCTTCAACAGTGGAATGTAAAAACTGAGGCTAAGATTGCACCCTTTGGTCTCATTCACTCTCCACTACCTCCACGCTCTCACTGGAGAATCAAGGCTGGAGCAAATGCTGACTCACTTTGGTAACAAATGTATTTATCTAAACTCTGGAGTTAAAAGTCAAATCTCTATTAGGTTATAAGGTACTGGAAAGAAAATCCTCATTCTTAGATGCCCCCAGGGTACAGCATACTCTAACAGTGCCAGTTGGCTTCCTGCCCCTAATCTGCTACCTTGCTAGCAACTCTGATCTCTATTAACTGTGTCCGGAGGTCTATACCCTATCATCACCTGGTGCCCTTTTGACAACCATCTCCAGCCCTGCCAGAAATGCATGTCTGCTGCCCTGAGTTCCCAACTTCCAGGGCTCAAGCCACATCTCTGAGGATGTGCATGTTTTTCACTAGTGTGTATGTGAATCCCCAGGGCTTTTCTTGGCTTTCTGGGCAAAGTTTTTCCATCATGTTCCAGAGAGTTGATATGGAACAACCCTGATCTAATTTGTCTGGTGTTAAGGCCTGAAGGTTAAGAATTGGAGCTAGTGTCGTTGAATCCATATCATTCCTCTTGGTTATCTGCCCTGATGGGCTGGTAGGATCTGACGAGAGCAGATTTAGCATAAGCAGAGAGGTGGCTCAGTCCTGCTTCTTCTCCAGAGGAAAGTGACCTGCAGGCCAGGCAGACACAGGCCCCTCTCTTAAGGACTTACCAAGTCAGGGGTACTGTGGGAAAAGATCATGCTACATCAGAGCAGTTCTTACTGTTATGTTGCTGCAGTACTGATATTCTTTCGCCTATCCCCAGCAAACTGATCCTGGGGTACAGCCTATGACTCTCAAATAATAAATACAAAATGAACTAGTACATCCAAAAGCAGTCCGCATATACATGGTAGGGTCCATGTGTTGGATGGAATTTCTAGTTGGCACAATGTTTAATTCATATAAAGATGCCCACACCAAACAGCCCCCACTTTCCTGTTTCACAGTTTCATCGTGCCTGAATTGCCTACAGTTCTGAGATCTTAAAAGAGAATTCCACGCAATTCAAACAACGGGCTCCACAACATGAGGGAAATGGAGGTGGGCTTCAATCTCACCATCCTTCCCTGGCGGGCTGGCTCAAGAAATCCACATGCTCTCTGTGGGGTCAAGACCTCTTCACCAACAGAACAGAGACCAGTCTCTACCAAAGTCTGAGCCACAGTGAGCCTGCCATTCCCTCCCTTCCTCTTCTCTGTGGAGGGGCTGCTAAATCTCCTTTACTACAGTGCCCAGAGCTCATCAGGACAGACCCCAAACCCTTGATGTGGGCTACTGCAGACCTGTTTCCTCCTAGAGACATTCATTGAGCAAAAGCCCCAGAAAGAGCTCCAGTGTGCTCTGTCCTGTAGTGGACACTGAGTGCAGCTCCACTCAGGCCTCACAACAGTGCTGTAAATTAGCAGTTATTTTCATTTCACAGCTGGAGACCACTGATGCCTCTCAGCTGCCTCTGAATCACTGAAGACCTTGCTAAATGTAGATCCTGTGGTGGGCTGGGCCCTAAAGTCCTGCATTTCTAGCCTGTTCCTGGAGGAAGTGGCAGCATGGTTTCCCATTTAATCAGTCAAAAGAAGGCAGAGCTGAGGTTGAACCTGGTTCTGTAGAAATTCACCCCTGAGCTTATCAACTTGCCAGGCTTCAGTCATCTTGGGAGACACAGGGGATGCTGTGTGTGATGAGTCAGGACAAGGTGCTGTCCTGAAGGATTCCCAGCCTGGACAAGCTTTCCCAGGAATGACATGTGCTAAGTCCTGAATTAATGGTATGGACGCATTTCTGAGAGTGCCAAGGGATGGGGAGAAGGGATTCACTCTGCCTGGTGGGGGTATCTTCAGGGAGGAGAATTCATTCCCCAGAGAAAAGGAGAGTGGGCATCACAGGACATTTCAGTCTGAGCAGACAGCAGGGAAAGATGCAAAACTGACATAGTTTGTGCCCTGTTCCGCAGGGGTGGAAAGTCTGGAGGGGGCTGGAACGTGTCCTTGACCTTCCACCCGCACAGTACTCTGCCTTTGTTAAGTATTTCTGTTGTTTCCAGTCCCTGGTCCCTCCCATTGTCAGCTCAGAGTAAGTAGGTCAGGAGGGAGGGCTCAGGACTAGCCATCTCTCTACCTGTCTCTGGCCACGTACTCTGGCGTATCACAAACCCATTGTGACAGGGAGGAAGGAGCGGATGAGGAAGCCCTGAGCCACTCTCTACCTTGGCTGCTCCCAGGAAATGTGGCTGGGGCTTTGAAAAACGGGGAAAGAATTTGCTGTCCCAGGCTTCTCAATCCTGGTTGCCTGACAGTTACCTGAGGAACTTTTATACAGAGGCCCAGACTGTACCCCAGGGCTTCTGCTGTATAGAGTCTGGAAGGGTAGCCCTGGCTCCCCCAAGAGATTCCAGTGAACAGCCAGCTCTCAGAAACCCAGATAAGCATGAACTCAAAAAGGCGTGGTGATAGAAGGCCCACAAGTTTCCTAGAAAAGAATATTTCAAATGTTGGTAGAGCTCAGGAAAAAATATCACTATTCTGGGCTTGGTATTTAGCTCGTTGGTGCTGCTGTCTACCTCGCAAGTACAAGATCCTGAGTTCAATGTCTGGTACCAACAACAACAACAACAAAAAATCACTATCCTTTCTAGTACAAAGAACTGAAATGAAACCATGTATTAGAAGTGTGCCTAAACCACATGCAGTTGGTCAGAACTTTCTAAGATTAAACTCTGTTTTTAAAGCTATTGTGTCTAATACGGTATCAGTAATATAAAGCTGCTAAATTATTTGAGTTCTTTGTAAAAAGTAAAAGGTACTAAAGCCAGTCATGGTGGCACACAGTTGTATTTCCAGCACTCAAAGGCTGAGGCAGGAGGATCACAAGTTCAAGTCTAACCTGGGCAATGTAGCAACTAGGGGAGACATTGTCTCAAAATTTAAATGGAAATATAAAAACAGCTGGGGATGTAACTCAGTGTGAAGCCCCTGGGTTCAATCTCCAAAAGGAAGGAAAGGAAAAGAAAAATCCAACCAGCTATAGATAATCACGCTTATGCTATGTAACTTTCTATTTTCTGGACATAAACACCCATGCCTCCATCACTGTGGGACCATAGTCTTCATACAATGATCATTCTCTGATAGCATATTTTGTTTATGGTTGTGGTTCCCCCCATTCCTCAGAGATATCCTCATAAGCAGGGATTCTGTTTTCCTCTATATATCACCAGGATCTGCAGTATCTTGCACATAGTCAGCACCCTAGTCTAGCATGAGTTTATTCAATTTTAAGGTAAAGTCTAGGATATTGAAGTCAGACCTGGATTCTTGGAAAAGTTACTAAGAACTGCTCAACTTTAGTTTCCCTTGTCTACATGGGCCTAAGAAAAAACCTGACCTCAAGTAGCCTCCATAAAAAAAATGCTTAGTATGGAGCCTGGACATAGTAAGTCCAGAGTGAAATGTGAATTATTACATAACGTGTCATATCAGGCAGATCTTCGAAGTTTGAAAAGAAAGGATAAGCCATGGAGGGTGGTGGTATAGAGGAAAACATTGGCTATTCTAAAGGCACGCAGACCTGGAAAAAGCAGCACTGAACTTCAGTTGACCTTGTCTGCAAGGTTGGTTTTAGAAAACCTTATTAGCCAGGGCTTTCCAGAGAGAGAAAAAATACACCCACACACAGAGGGAGTGAAGGAAGGAGGTAGAGACAGAAGAGGAGACAGAGAGAGAGAGAGAGAGAGAGAAAAGAGACAGAAACAGAGAAAGACAAAGAGACATACAGAGAGATAGACAAGAGACAGACAAAGACAGACAGAAAAGCAGAGACAGAGACAGACAGAGACATAGAAGCAGAGAAAGAGACAGAGACACACTGATTTACTATGGGAACTTGCTCACAAGGTTATATGAACACCAAGGACCCCACAATCTGTGCTCTGCCGCTGGAGAGCCAGTGTAATGATTCAGTCTTAGTTTTGAGGATCCAGAAGCCAAGTGTGCCAATGTCCAAAGGCATAGAAGATGGATGTCCATCTTGCTCAATAAGAACACACCTACTTTTCAGCAACCATTTTCCCCCTCTCACAAATTATCATTGGGGACTGGGGGCAGAATTATGTTTTGGCCATGATTTGGCATCATCTTATTGCCTTAACAAAAAGAGACTCCTCTGAAGATCTCTTCTGTGTAAGATCAAGCATTGCTAGGTCAGTAGTATGCCGGTTGCCCTGCAAAACTCCCTGCCTCTAAGAGGGATGGTTTGGGCCTGGCTCTGAGAGACGCCAGTTTGAATCTACGCCACCTTGTGGTCATCACCGTTTGTCTTCAGTTACATTTTGATGTGAGGACTTCAATAGAAGCCTAAGAGGGAGGGAGGAAGGGAGGAAGGAAGAGAATTTTCTACAGAATAAATGCTCTAGTACTTTTTTCTGCAATTTTTAAATGAAATAAGATCTTAAATTACACATACTGCTTTTATGTGATTGGGTTTCTTTTTATGAAATGCCATTTGCTTGACTTGTATTGAATACAAATTATTGGCCTATGTCAGTGTTCATTACATATTAAATATAATGGTAAATTTATACAGTATTATTGGCATTGGCGGCATTCATTGTTCTATTTCACTCCAAACAGGATATTCTCTCTCTCATTTGTGTCTTCCTTCCTTAAATTGTTCATAACCCTTGACATGGAAAGCAGAAGAGACAAGACTGCATTTTCCCTGATACATTTGAAATTCTTCTAAGTTTACCTAGGAATAAATATTGATATAAATAGGTGTCATAGTTATCCTATAATGATTACTGTTATCATTGGTGAGTTTGGATGTGGTGACTTCACAGAGCTACAGGAACCATGACACAGCATGGACTGGAACAGGTCAGTGACAGGGGCCACTGTGGTTGTAACCAGTGCTTACCAAGTATTGTTCAGACTCGCTTTCATGGAAGCTGGACCACCATAGTGCAAAAAAAGAACATCAACTTTTGAGTCAGAAGACATGTTTATAAGTCTTGGCATTGCGAGTTCCTTTCCTATGGATTTTGTCAAGTCATTTAACTTCTCTAGGCCTTGGAAGCTGATAGTACGAGTTCTGAATCATACAAGTGCTGGGGCGTTATAAAATTAAATGGGATTAAATGGACAGCAAGATTTTAGCATAATCTTACATTTGAAAACATGCACTAACAGTAGCAGCTATGCAAGTCTTAGCTAAAGGTTAAGATAACTGCAACTCTTCTTGAAATAAATGCCCCATAAAATTCTTTAAATGACTCTGTAGACTGATGCTTTATTTTGTTGTTGGCAGCTGATCAGTATGGATTCCAAACTTAGAATAAAGTGATGAAGAGACAAGGGCTTGGCCCCTAGTGGAAAATGCTCCCTCCTTCAGCCACTGCCCTCCCAGGCAGCAGTGAGCCCCTTCCATGCCTCTCCCACCTCTGGTTTAAGTTTCATTTCACTAAACCCCAAGGCTTCTAAAGAAAGAGGAAAATAAAGCCCTGTATGATATTTCATATGAGTTGAAAATAGGTTCCTGGGATGAAACCAGTAAGACAAGCAGTTTTTTCATCATAGGTTAAACTCTTTATAGATTCATGTAGAATAAATTTAGATCATACCATTCAAGAACTAAATAGCTACACAGACACTAAATTGAATAAAAATCTAACACATCAGGGCCCCTCCAATGAATACAGTCTTTGTGTAAGCCACTTTTTATCGTTTGCCTGCTCTTTTTGTTTGGTGTAAAATTGCCTTCAGACTCACACTTGAATCATTTTTCCTCCATGTATGAATGTTACAAAAGCAAATCTTGGGGTCAGAAAGATGCAGATGAAGGGACTGCTGATGAGACTAGGGAAGTTTACTATCTGCTGGGTCCTAGCCATACCTGACTTTCTCTCTTAGGAGCAGACTCATGTCTATTAAGCATCCAGAAACTGATAAGCTGAACACATTTATTACCTTGTATAGGGACCACATGTGTTCCTTTTTTGCCCTTCACCCCTCTCTCAGGATACCATTTCATCTTGTGAAGTCCAATGATAATCAAAAAGTAGCTACTTAAACCAGGTGTGGTGATATTAGCACTTGTGAAGCTGAGGCAGGAGGAACCCAGTTCAAGATTCAGGGCCAGCCTGGGATACATAAGATCTTGTCTCAAAAAAAAAGTAGCTGCCTCAACAAGGGATCATAACAGTTTCTTCATTCTAGAATTTTCCAGATGATAGGGAGGACATTCTTCAATTGTTTAACAGCTGCTATGTTCCTGGTTCCATGCAGACACTGCAAACGATGTTGAATTTGTTTTATAACAGCAAATCCTGTATCACTAGCCATCACTCAAGTCTCCAAGGATTAAGGGTATAAACAGGTAGGTGAGGAAGAAATGATATGGGAAATAGGGCACTGTGGGAGCCCAAAGAAGAGGCATCTAAGCCTGTATGAGGTCCAGAATGGAGGGAGCAAGGAAGAACTGGAAGGTGTAAGCCTCAAGCAAAGATCAGGACAGCTGAAGGAGGTACAAATAAAGAAAGGAGCTGGCTGGTGGAAGAAAGGCAGAAGCAGGAAGAGTACCCTATGATTTTTTTATTCTTCTGGATCTTAAGCCATATGCCTTTTTCTCCAAAGGCTTACTAGAAGCTGGATATTATTTCCATAGTAGTCTCCTCAGTAACCTGACAGGTGTCCTTGTGTGCCTTCTTTATAGCTTTCTAGCATATCTAATGTCAGTGAGCATCTATTGTTTTGAGAACAGAGCAAGCTACTCAATCCTACTAGAGTACACTGTATACTTGGTTTTGTGCATATCTATATTGATACATTGATTTGGTGTCTTGCTCATTCCCGAATAGCAATTAGATATCTGGTGTAGTCAAGCCTTTTTGAGGGGATAAAACCTCTTGACGTAATATCCACAAATTACAAATATAATAATTGTTAAATTACAAGGTAGTCCCAGATTTGAAAAACAGTGAAATGTAATTGCCTGAAAGCCCATTACATATGGTTCTCTTATATTTTAATGTGTACTACACCTTCCCTGGACAGTTATTTATTCATTTCCTCAATGATAAATTTACTACCCAGCCATCGTATGCCATCAATAGAGATAAGAGGGTGGACAAAAGGCAGACACAGTCTGGCCTAATGGAATTCAGTCTAGTGAGGGAGACAGATGATTAGGTCATCAAGGATGTAACTGCAAAGTTAAAATGGTGCTTATGCTATATATAACAAAACAATGCTGTAGAATAATGTTGGCAAGAGAAAAAAGAAGAAATTAAAATGTAAGGAGTGAAAGAATCTTCCAGGTGATAGGAAAAAGGGTAGTTTCAATGTAGATAGAGTGAACAGAATCAATTAAAAAATGAGGTGGTACAATTAATCTGGATATGTAGCCAAATCCATCAGTATCGTATGTCTCAGACCAGTGATCTCAGCTGGTCAGAGAAAAAAAATCTCTTTTCATTAAGGAAGTATCTTTGCATCCTGGGAAATTTGAATATAAGCACAGAGTTGATAAAATCCATAAAGTATACCTGCATACCAATTATGTTTTTGTTTTTTGCTTTGAAATGTTTTGCAATTATAGTTTTTCACTTGTGTGTTACTGATAGCAGTGATCCCCAAACTTTACAATATCATGGAACAAACAATATTTTAAAGGAATACAAGGTCACTAACTGGAGGGATTTGGAATGCTGCACAAGGCTCCTCCTTGCAGGATGTCATCAGCTTGTGGACTCTACCTACCACAGTCCCCACGTACATGCCCCAAAGACTAAGAGCTCCCAGATTTGAGGCATATGGGTAAATAAAAGTTAACCCAAGGTATAGGAAATGGTTAAACTCATCTGATTCATTGGATGTGGTGGAATTTAAATATTTAGTTGGTAATATACTTATGATTTTAAGATATGTACATATTTTATTATATTTATGTAAAGACTGTTCATTTGATAGTCTGACCCACTATATCCAAAAGTTGAGGTTAATTTTGAAAGTAGCAATTAAGGGCCTAATAAAATTATGTGTAGGGTATAGGTCTGCCTATAATTGTGCCCTGAGAGAATTAGAGCTTAACATTTGTGGTTATACAGTACTTTAAAACTCTAACAACATACTAATAAAGTTAGTTAAATGTTAGGGAGAACTTCAATTTGTTAAATTTATAAATATTGCATCAAATAACAAACTTGCTACTCTGTTTTTATGAAAAAATAATTAGACTTGTAATGAACATGACTCATCGGAGGAGATTAATGCTTAAGAAAAATGTTTTAAAAAACTTTAGTATCAACACAAGCAATAGCAACTACATGACTCAAGGTGTAAAGTTCACCCATATCCTACACAAAGCTCAATCGACAACATAAAGACAAAGACATGGTCCTAAGAGTACACCAGAATCTGATTGGCCTAGGGGGTCAGAAAGGTGCTGCCAGAGGAAGTGAGTTTAGCCTGGATCAGAAGATTAAGATAAAACTAGGTTCAGTGAGAGGAAGGAGAGAAGAGCATTCAGATCACAATGGAAGGAAGAGTCAGAAGAGCACAGAAAGAGGCAGAGGAGAAAGAGGAGGAAAGGGAACAGGAGAAACCAAACACACATGTAAAGACCTAGAGTATCCTCAGGCACTGGGAAAGAATGCCTACAGCAAACAACTTAATTTTTTAAACCTACTACTTAACTTTTCATATTATCACCATGAAAAATAGACTTTTTATACTTCAATTGTTAATTTTATTGTTGCATGGATATTCCATTGTTTCAGGAAGGCGGGGGCTTTGTTTTGTTCAACCCTGTATCCATGGTGGTATGAAAAGTGTTTTCTTTGAATACATTTCTTAAAGAAATGAATCAATCAAGTTCTCCTTGAATAAACATAAGGGCCATGTTAAAGATTTTGGTCTTCACCCTAAGAGCAGGCAGGAAGCACAGTTCATTTCCATTCTGAAAAGATATGGCAGTCTACATAGCAGAGACAAATGAAAAATGGTGGCCACGTAGACTAAGATTATGGAAGTAGAAGCAGATAAGGAGACTTGCAAGTTGAGATAGTTTAATAAAATAAACATATCAATGAGAAGAACTCAAGTTTGGCTTCAAGGTTTCTGAATTATTGAACTGGATAGATAGGGATGTTAATTACTGAGACAGAGAGTAGAATGGGACTAAACTGAACATTTGCTATGTGCTTACATCAAGATACCTAGAAGCAGTCAAGAGAAGATATGTAGGCAGTCAGATCTTTGAGTGAGAAGTTAAAGATTTATCTTACTGGTAATGAATTAACAGAACCCATGGGTTTGGAGAAGACAGCCTAGACAGAAAACATAAAGTAAAATGAGTGCAAGAGTGAAAAGTATTAGTGCCTAAGATTAAACCTTGTGTAGGTTCTAGTATTTAATAATACAAAGAGAGTAAACATTGATGTTGGAGAAATATCAGAAAGGCGTCACGTCAGGAAACAAAAAGCATGGTTCTAGAGAGGAGGGAGTGGAGAGTCAACACCAAAAATCAAAACGTCAAATCATGATGAGCTGAAAGATGCTCCCTGGAATTAGAAACATGTATTGGTCATTTTATCAAGCTAGCAATATAGTGCTTGCTCTGATTATCATTAGTTTTGGAGTGAGCTGGGAAGTATGGGGTAAGGAAATGGAAGGAGGAAATTTAAAACATTCTTAAAAATGGAAGACTATAAAATGAAGATGAGTGGAGGCAGAAGTAGTATTAGGAAAGGGATATGGGGAAAAAGGATTACTTCTTTTTTGTGTTTAATATAGAGTGACTGGATATGTTTACATTCTGATGGAAATAACACTACTTCAACAAAAATTGGTAAGAGAAATACAATCTATAATCCATGTAAAGTCCCTGAGAAGGGAGAAGAGAGCATGAGAAAAGAAGCAAGGACGGTGGATCTAGAGATTTAGCATCAGGTGGTTGAAATCACCATTCACAGGATGATCTCAGTTTTCCGAGGCAAGAATTGGGATCAAATATAAGAAGAAGTTGGAAAGAAGCTGACCATAATAATGGAGGAGGGTAGCAGTCTGAAAAATAGTTATAATTAGTCAGCTACTCTAGTAAACAGTTATACAATAGAAAGTCTGGGGTAGAAAGTCAAATAAGATGAGGCGAGTCAGAGAATTAAGAGTCCAGGTTTCTAGAAGGATTATCCAGGTGGACACTGAAGTCTCCAGGACAAGATAAGTGGAAGAAGGTGAAAGCAGTGGGAAAGCATTAGAGAAAAATGGAGAGTATGAAGGTCATGGGACTCAGGTGTTCATTTGTTTGCCAAATCAATGGTAGGAGATGGGTTGGATATGACAGCGAGACGCTACAAAGCTGCACTCTGCAGAGCTGATCCCAGAGTGCCTGGTTGGAGAGAAAACCACCTACACTTAACAGGACCACAGGAAAAGACAATCCTGAGAAAGGAGCCCAAGTTTCTCTTAAGGCGGCAAGGAGATTTTCTTTATGATTTGTCATATATCTTACTATTACAGGTGAGCAGACAAACTCTGGAGACAAGTTAAAACCTACCTCATGGTAATTTCTTATAGGTATTGCTGATCTATTACTTCTACATAGTATTAAAAGGCAATTTATGTGCTAGTTTGCCCCATATTTATATAGAATATTTCAACCATTCCTGTCCTGTGTCTCCTAACGAAAGATTCAAACAGTATTAGCACATCCAGCCCCAAATGTAACAAGAATTTTAGAAAAAAATCTATTTAACATTTTTAACCTTTGTGAGAAGCATAACTTAAAAAAATACTTTTGGGGAATCAGTGAGATATGAAACTTGAAAGCATTCATTTCTTAACATGAAAAAACAAATCCAAAGCAAGTTTGTTTCAAATAGAGACCTAAGATCAAACAGACATATCCTTTGTCAGGTTAACTTAGAGACATTAAAAAAATAAAAAACCCCAGTGGACACACAACTTAGAACTTAGTGGTAGGATCTCAGTTTCTCTGGGGGCAGATAATCCACAAACACTATTGTACATTTTTATCATCAAATCTTATGAAGAATTCAAAGGGAATGAAGCATAGCTAAGTGTGCTACCTCCAAAACTACTTTATGCATGAAGAGTATTACTTATCTTTCATAGAATGCACAATACACTCAAAGACAACTCTCTGGATACTGCTGGTTTCAAATAATGTAATCAGCATCATGATGAAGACCACAGATGTCAGGGTCAAGTCTAATAAAAACCCCTGGAACTTTTCCCTGAAGTTTGGAGAATTCAAGGCTTTTATTTTCATCTTTAGAACTCAACCATGATCGCTGCCTTAAAGGGCTGCTGGGAAAGGCTGACAAGGCCTTATGTGTTTGGCATAGTGTATGTCACTGAGAAGATCCTTCATTATCAATGAGTGCCAACATTGTTACAGGAAATCACAGCTAGTTACCAGTCCTACATCTTTTAGGATCCCACGTATGTTCCCTAATTCCGTAGAAACACTTTCCCATCCAGTACCCCCTTGAGCTTTTCTCCAGTTCTAAACTGCTGTAGGCTGTGTCATCTGAACTACACGATCCAGTTCTTGGTCACGGACTACCATCGATTATTCTCTAATCAGTGCTGTATGTGCAATTTCTGTTACTTCCTCCAGGAAGTTGCATTCCCAACCCCATGTTCCCTCCAGGCTTAGACAGATGATCTTTGCTTTCCTGCTATTTTGGACATTTTTCTCAATTGTGGCAAGTGACACAGAATCACACATTTCAATCGATACACAAATAATCATTATATTGCATCTTGAAAGCAAAATATTGCACCTTACTCATCTTCCCACCCCCAGCACTAACAGAGATCAGTCTTCAGAAACTGATCAGATCCACACTCTATGCATGAATTCATCGTGAGTAGATGTTACTCTTATGCCATCTTTTGGCTGTTACTTACTAGAGTTGAGTGATCAGGTGAATAATACTTTCTTTTTAATGATGCCTCTTCCACAAGCCATCATACCCAAGTGATAAGTATTAGAAGACAAAGTAAGAGGTTCATACCTGAGACAGAAAAATGTTGCCATATTAAAACAGGTTTAGTAATAGTTAGATTAAACAAGTATTGCCAGAATCATTCATGACAGTATCAGTTATGACTCTGGATGAGGAGTGAGTATAATAATTGATATTCTTCCTACACCAGGGTGGGGAGGAGGGTATTGTTTCCATGTTACACTCAGGAATACAGCAGAGCCCAGCATTGTTAGACCCCAGAGAAATAGCTCAAGACTCCTGAGTTATGAGAGGCTTCTGACTTTTAAAATCAAGTGCTTTCATTTGTATGCTTCTCTGAGCTAGAGCTGTGATAATGCATGAAAAGGAAAATTCCTTACACTAATTTTAGAGTTTATTTAAGCAAAGGAAAACAAAACAACTTCAAGTCAGGCAGCTACTAGCCCCGGAGCAGGTTTTGAGATATCCAACATGATTAGATAGCATTTTAGGAGAAAAAAATGAAGCATAGAAAACAATTGACAATAGCCTAGTCAACCCATCAGTAGATTATCTCTGTAGTTGTTTATAGCCTATCAGTTAATGGCCATAGGGTCTTCTACAGCCAAAATACAGTTACTGGGATTAAACTCTGCATTGTTTTAGTCTATTTAACTCAGTGTAGGTGACCAATCCAAACACATATTATCCTACAAAATGTATCCAAAACTCCACTCTTTTGGTCATTCTCCCACCAAAACTCAGAGCATCAGTTCCATTCTGTACCTGTCATCCTGTGTTTCTGATACCATACATCACTTTCACATTATAAGGTCCTCATGCCCATGCATGAGTTATTGTCATTCTGGGTGGAAATAGACCATTTAGATTTAGCAGAAGGCTGTACAAATATTTAAGACTGGGAGAACACAGTGAACCAGCAAGAATGCTATTATGACTATTAAGAGGGCAATACCAAGAGTGTGAGGCATACTCCTTATTCGGGGTCCTCCTAAACCAATGATTTTGAACCTTTTAAAAACCTAGTGCCCAAACTGCAGCTCCAAACACACTTATTTACCACAAATGCTAACACTGCAATGAAACCTGAATACTGAGGCTTTAGTCTAGAAAAAAACACCTGTTATCTGATGGTGAGCTGCTGAGGAAACTTAGCTCTGGAGTTCCAGCAGAGAGGTCTCTGAATGCTTGCTATGCCATGCACGCCACAGGCTTACCCCTGTGACCTAAACTAACTTCTATAAATCATGTGAGTAAAGAGAAACATGCAGATTAAGGAGCCCATCCATTTAACCAAATAGGCTGCTTGTTAATTTTCTTGTAACCAAATTCCTGCAAAACCCCGTGTTTTATCCATATGCAACACAAAACATTAGCAGATGCTCAGATATCTCCCTGTTTAACTAGTAAGTAATCTAGCAGCCTGTAAGCTAGCTAAATTAAGATATGTAGTGAGAACAAGTGTCTGGAAATCTAGTTCTTAGCTTAGTCCTTGATAAGTGAAAAAAAAAAAAAAAGCAGGCACAACGGGAAATTTAAGAATCATTATCATTTAACCTGAAAGAAGTTGTTCAAATTACATATCTCCACCAATCTCAGCACTAAACCAATACATATCTCAGCAATTTCCGCACTGAATGACCCAGCAAAAGAATCTATCCAAGTATTTCTCTGGGTCTCTGGTCCCCTGTTTTGTTTGATGCTAGAGTAGCCATTTTATGAGTAATCAATCTCTCCACTAGAGTTCTGGGAATTCCTACATGGTCCAATGATACAATCTCAGTCATCAAAAACCTGTGCTCAGTCAGAGTCTTCTTCATGAGTCTCCTTGAAAATGAAACACTTCAAGGCCAGACTCAACCATTAACAGTCTATGAAATGATCAGTCTTGAAATAGCCATGCTTAAAGATCTGATGAGTTCATTACAATGACAACTGACAGGACTCAGTTGTTTGTTTCATACAGCATCTTATTAACTAGAATTATGACTGACAGCCTTATGTCAGGACTACCAGACTTCCATAGATCTCATACAGTTTGAAGTGCATGTTCACACATTCATGCAAATATTACACATAAAAATAAACTTTCCTAAACTGGTATAAGGCCAGAGAATCACTTAGGATAATGCTTTCTATATCAAACAGGCCATAGCTAGCATTTCCCTTTCAGATCCTCTTGAAGCCCTTCTGAAGCATCCCAAACTTGGTTTGAAGTCAAAAAATTAACAGGATTCGATTTGGAGAAAACCGACATGTCAAAACTCAAAATTTAGCCCTCCCCCCAAAAAAACAACAATCAACAAACAAAAACCCACAGGTCACTATGAAATAATTTTTCATCAAACCAAAATGACAACCAAGAGACTTGAAAGACAAATAAAGAAAACAAGATAGTTATGGGGGGAAACACACTAGCTCTGCAGTGGTGAGGACTCAGTTTTCCTAAATGAAAGACACAATAAAGCTCTTGTTTCCATGAAGAGCAGATCAAATCTCCAAGTAAACCTCTTTTGAACATAGGTAAGCAGTTCTAAGTTTTCCATATTTATACCTTTGGTATTAATACTTGGTTATGAGAAAGTCTTATTAATTCTTTTCTAATTTTAGCCAGCTGGATCACAAAATTCCTTTCAGAAGCTTTCCTACAATTGTCTTATAGTCTTCTATTACTGTAAAATAATCAGTCTTCCTGCTAATTCAAAAATTTACTTTTCCCCTTAAAGTTATTTCACACCAGATTATTTTCACCTGCCAAAAATATGTCTTAATTGTCTTGAATAAGAAAGCAATTTCTAGTTGCAATTTCCATACAATAGGATTTTTAAAAACTGTTAATAAACTTAATTTCCAGGGACAACCTAATAGACAATTTTGAACTGTCTTCTTTTGGTGCTTTGTAAATGAACACCATTTCACAATTTTTAGAAACACATTTCTTACTACATTCCTTCTCTTGTCTATGCCAAACACCTAGATTCTCAATACTGCATGAGAATAAAGATTTTTTACTAGCAATATTTGTTCATCATCAAACAATGAAATGTGAAGCCAGTGCTGTCTTGTATTAGATAAGTGATAAAAAAAAGGACAAGGAGTTCAACACAGGTGAAAATGACTGAACAATTCTTTTCCTTCATAGCATCTGCTATAGTTGTTGTGTGTGTGTGTGTGTGTGTGTGTGTGTGTGTGCGCGCGCGCGCGCGCGCTGAGCGTCAAACTCAGGACCTTGTGCTTGCCAGGCTGGCAATGGAACCACTGAGCTAAATCCCCCAGCCCTGGATAATCTTTCATTATGCATGCCTCCATTTCTCCTATGACACACCCTGAGAGAAGCAACTACAACTAACTTTTCATTAAATCTCTGGCCCTAGAATAATGTGTGACACATAGGTGGTAAAATGTGTTAAATAAGTTCATTTCATGACTCAGTGATTGTAAATTAATCAAGACACCACACATTTTCATAGTGAAAGCAGTGAACAACTTTTCTCTTTAGAACCATTTCTAGTAACCTACCCCACAGGGAAATCTCCCATCCCACTTGATAGAATCACCCTATCTTCCAGCTCTTTTGTTTTTATAGGACAAATAACATAATGGTTAAGGAACAAATTTTAGTGCTTTAACTTAATGACTCAGCCATTTCATACATAATTAGCTCTTAATTCATTTAACATGACTCAGATTCCAGACACGCTCATCTGTAAACTTTCATCCACTTATGTGCACCAAATTTTTACTCACCCTTACCAATCATGTTTGATTTGCTCTTCAAACAAAATTAGCCATCAAATGAGTTCAGGAAATACTGTCCCAAAATATTTTTGCTTTAGCTTAATTGGAAAGCCTTCGAAAAAAGCAACAAAATGCAAGGCCAAGTTCCTCTCCATAACTTAACAGTTGAGTCTATTTGGAGGTTCTGTTTTTAATCAGTCATCTAGATATTAACTCTCAGACAATCATTTGAACACACCTGGCAAGACCTTGTCCCAAATCATCATTTATTCTCCTGTGGGCCCATCCCTCTGCTTCAACAACCATTCACTCTAAGAATGCTTTCTTTTACCCCTATCCAGTTTGCTAACTTCAGCAGGGAAATTGAAAGGACTTTGCCCTTTCCTTGACTGACCTGCCCCAAATCAGATTCCTAGCCTAAATATTATCATCTGCCTAGACACCAAAATGAAACAAAACCCCCTCCAAAGTAGAAGGCCCCCTTAAAACAAATGGCCCTGTGAAACTTCTTATACACAAGATAACCCTCTTCATTTTAAGGGGCTCCAATGTCAGTTCTGCTTTTTGCAGAGAGGGAGATCCCTCTAAATGAAGACTCTCCACAAATATAAATTTCCTTTACTAAAAATAGGTTCAAAATAAAAACAGGCTGCTTTCCAATCTATCCTGTGGACTTTTACTAAATGACTGAGTTTAGGTGGCCAAGGACAAACCACCTTCCTGGCTAAATATAGATACATTTTAAGCATGGACTATATAAGAATGTAAGGTAAGTGATGCACAAAGTTACCTGAAGAAGCAAACCCTTGTCATTTAAGGCTCAATTTCTGCAACTAACTCTTTTTCCCTTCTCAATTGAGCTTTTAAATGCCTGCATGTGCTAGTTTCGTTAATTCTACTTTTTTTAAAATTGTCACTTTTCTCCTCACTGAGACAAAATAGCTAACACCCAAAGTTAAAGGAGAAAAGTTTTATAGAGCTTTCAGTCCATAATCAGCTGCCTCTCAGGCAGAGCGGATGACAGAAGCCATTACAGAGGAGAAACACCTCCTAGTGGCTCAAGGTAGCAAAAGCAACGAGGGATGACTCCCTTGTATCTTTCCAGGATATTTAGGGTGGGCAGCATTTCTACCCTTAATCCTAGTGCCCATGAGCTGAGCATTGCACCATGAATCAATCCCAGCATCACACACTCTATATCCAGCCACTTCTGAAAAAGTCCCACCTATGACTGCATGAGGCTTTGTAGAGACATCTAGACATAAACCATAAAACCTAGTCAGATACCTGAGACTTTCTTAGAGAATCCAGCCCTATTTCTGTCACAACTTACAAACCACTCTGGATCAAAATTTGCTCAAACTCAGCCGAAAACAAACTCACAAATCCTTGGAGCTTCAGAATCTGAGAGAAAACTTACCTACAATCCCCAAATGCAGCACGACAGGAACACTATAGACTTGTATCCAGGCCTGGTTGCTCCCTGGCTGTTGGGAGTTCAGCTTTGTTTCTTGCCAGCAACATAAAAACTGTTAAGAGGAAAATTCCTTAGATCAAATACATTCAAAAAGTTTGAGCAACACAAAATCGATTCGTGACTTGGGCAATTCCTGGAACTACAGCAGGATCTGAGAAATCTAACCAATCATGGCAGACAGTATTTATAGGCATGCTGAGGCTTAGAAAACAAGTTGATTGGCTACAGTCTAGTCAGTCAGCCAGTCAATTTATTACAGCTTAACAGTTAGTTCTTTGCAGTTTAATTAGTTGAGTGGCTACAGGGCTTTCTGCAACCAGCCAAACCTTTACTGGGTTTAAACTCTGTATCATCAGTTTTCTGTGGTGGGCCCTGTGCAGATGCTCAGTCCAGATCACGGTCTCCCACAAAATCTTATTTAATATGTGTAAAAGCCATAGCTAACATACATATACACATATATCCTGTGTTTCCATTGGAATTCTTATTCCTTCCTCTCTCCACACACTTCTCTCTCTCTTTCTCTTATTTGTTAATTTGTAGTCATCCTCCAGTTTAAGTACCATGAGGGAAAGAAATTTGTCTTTTTTTTTCCTGAAGTGACAGGGCCTAGAGCATTGCATGGAATAAACTAAGCCCCTTGATAAATGTTTAGAAATGAAAGAAATGTCTGGTCTCATGGTGCCAAATTTAACTAAATGTTGATCAGACATCAATCAAATCCAAGTGATCTCTTTGCTGCATTAATTCCTTATTTGACTTTTCAATGAAAATCTTCTTGTTTAAGCACACAGCACATAAGTAGAGTAAGTCGCCTGTTGAAACCCCAAATCAATTCCTGGACAAATTATATTTGCCAAGAAAGGGAAGCCCCTGAGGCTGTTTGTGGACCTGAAGCACAAGCTCAATGGGCTATGCCTTGTGTCTTGATCAGCTGCTGGTCTTGGACAGAAAGGCAGGGATCTTTTAGTGGAAAAACCAAGCTGAGACCAATGGGTCCACGAGCACCATGGGAAATTTCTACTTTGGATGAATTTCTTTTTCCAGTTTCAAATTGCATTTCTGGCCTTTTATAAGACCACTGATGGTAAATCCTTACTTCTGTGGTTCAGTCCTGGAGAATTTGTATTTGTCATTATCCTTGAAGACTGAAAGCCAAATTTATCAGTGGGTGAAACACAGTGTGATATTTCATCATGTTGCAATAAAACAGATAAGGTTCCAGGAACAGCTTCCCTTGCTCTTTGAAGAGATTTCTCCTAACCTGTGGCTATAAATGACAGCATCTATTCCAACATCTCAGAAAACTGGCCAAAGTAATTTCTTTTTGTGTCTCTTGTTACAATAGTTTGAATGGCCAGATGTTGAAACATATACAGCTTAGATTAAAGGAAATGGCAGCATTATATCACACCAGGGAAGCAATTATTGCTAAGAAGGGCATTTACAAGAAAATGCCAATCTTAGAATTCTCCTTGGCAAGAAAAAAAAAATGAGACCTTCTGCCACAGTCCTTGCCTTCTTTAATAGCACAAACAGAGATGAAACTTCTGGAGCACACCAAGAAAACACATTTTCAAATAATACCTATAGGAAACTTGATTATTCACATAAAAATACTCATGTTTTACCTCTGGTCTTTTAAGTTCTGTCATCCTTTCTCAATTTCTTAACTGCCTCCATATGGTAAAATTTCTATTATCTGGATTTGATTCGCAGCAATGGCAGAGGCATGACCAGCTGCAGCAAATAAGGCCCCTCCCCATGGGGCAGAGAAGGGAGCTAGCTTTTCATTACTTTGATTTAAAGTTTAACATGTACAGGGAAATGTTGTTTCCTAATTCTCAGTTATTTGGGAATGGGGAGGAATTCCATGTAGTAAAATGGTATATTATAAACCTATGAGTTCTAAATTAGGTTCGTTTAGAATTAACAGATCACACAAAAAGAAAAGTAGTGATTAAGGCATTTTAATTTGAGGACTGCGGGGCTCAAAGAGCCTTGAAATCCATGTAATGCCCAACACAGATGAGAAACATCACACCTATAGCATGATTTTCATTAAGAATCTACCTGATCACATATTCCGCCCCTCTTCTCTCCAGTGTCTCTCACAGTGCCAGGAATGTCCTAAATTTTTAATTTTTGCTAAATGAATGAGTGAATGATTGATGGAATAAATGAAACGATAGAAGAAAAATGAAATGCCTCTAAACTTAACAATACACGTGTTAGCCTTCCATCACTAGGTCACGTAGAAACAGGAACTTTGAGGGAGCTACTCCCTTCTCTTCATTGTATTATAAACACAACACCAAAAATGGCTGCTATCGAGAAATCACACAATAACAAATGTTGGCGGGGTTGTGGGGAGAAAGGAACCCTTCTCCATTGTTGGTGGGAGTGCAGACTGGTGCAACCACTATGGAAATCAATATGGAGATACCTCAAAGAGCTTGGACTGGAGGTTGCATTTGACCCAGCCATCCCTCTGCTAGGTATCTTTCCAAAAGAATTAAAAGAATCATATCACAATGATATATGTGCATCTATGTTTATAGGGACACAGTTTGTAATAGCTAAAACTTGGAAACAGTCCATTTGCCCGTCAGTTGGAGACTGAATAAAGATGTGGTTTTTCGATAAAATGGAATACTACTCAGCCATAAAGAATGACAAATTCATAGGAAAATGGATGCATATTGAGGATATACTCTTAAGTGAAATAAATAAGTCACATGTGTAAATACCAAATAGTTTCTCTGGTGTGAATAAACTATAATAGTACATAAGATCCTAATGAGATAATTGACAATGTGAAATAGGAAGAAAAGGGCCAAAGGCATAGGGAAAATGGGAAGGGTAGGGGAAAAGTAATAAGGGAAAAGAAAAAAATATGAGGAAACGAAAAGATGGAAATAAAGTGTTTGTAAATGGGGAGGGAAGGAGGGGGTGAAGGGAAGGCAGGGACAAGGGGAAAAAAGAGAACCAAGACCTGTCATGTAAAGGTATAAGATCCCAATAATGACTGTAACTGTACTGTATACCTAAAATGTACCAATAAACTCAATGAGGAAAAAAAATAAACACAATAACCACTCTAATGATTACCCATGTTTAAACTTAGGAGGTCAGGATGCCCAAAGTGGCAGATCATCGACACCAGTGAGAGACAGAATGGGCAGCACCTGGAGTTAGAGCTATCTGAGTACAGTGGGCAGCACCTGAAGTTAGAGGTGTCTGACCCTTTAAATACTGGAAACTTGAGTTACGGAAGGTTCCTCTTCCTCCTCCTTTTTTCTATCTCCCTTCTGCCTGTTCCTGCTGCTATCTTTTTGTGATATTCAGTAACCATCACTATAATAAATAATTGCAGAAATTACCTTATAAAGAGAACAGGCTTGTTTTGGCTCATGGTTTCAGACCATGATTGGTTGACATCATTGTTCAGGCCTGACACAGCATAGCATCATGGTAGGAATGCATAGCAGAGCAAATTCACTCATCTCATAGCTGAAAGTGAAAAAGGAAAGAGAGATAGAGTCCCACTATCCCCTTCAAGGTCATGTACCAGGGACATGAGGACTTTCCACGGGGCTCCACCTTCAAAACAAAGGCCTTTGGTGGATGTTCCAGATCACAACAGTGGACTATTTCCATAGCCAGAATGTATTGATAGTGAGGCATCATAGAGTTGGTGAAATCTCCTTAAATTATATATTTGCTGTGAGGATTTTTTCCTATATTAAGGGAGTAAGTCCTACAAAATGAAGACTTATTTGTTCTGCTTATGATGGTTTTCTAAAAACTCAAATAGGATATGTTTTAGTCAATGAGGGGGTTTGTTGTGGAATTTTCCATAACCAAATATTACTCACCCCTGGATTTTGTCTCCCAGTCAGCTTCTGAGAATGAACCAGTACCATTCTGAAGGTATTCTGCTCATGTCACTTTGAGTCAGCCTGTGCTCTAAGGAGAGGGATGTGCCATGTTCAGAGTCTGTGGGGGACTCTTAGGAATGGATGGCCTTGTGAAACCACGTAGGCTTTTCTAAAGAGTTGCAAGGGGTTTTACTACAAAATTAGGGCACCGAGATTTCCACTGTCCTGTCACATACATATCACATTTTGGTTTCTGGGATTCCATTTCTTAGATAGCTAAAAGAAGGCAAATGTGAGCAGCAAATGTGTTTGCCCAGAGACTGATAAACATTCAGAACCTAATAAAAAGGTAATTGTGCAAATAAAATAGCAGTCATTATCCTTATAGTTCACTTGCTTCCTCTTGGGGAGATGAGGTTATCTCAGAGACACAGGAAATAAATTAAAAATAACCATGGGGCAATGTATAGACAAGCATGTAAGATTGTGTAAAAGTTTATGATAAAACTAATTCATAAACATTATAAACATTTTGAAGAGAATAAAAATTTTAAAACTACTAATATTTTCATGTTTCCAAGTGCTTTTTCTACATGTGCATATGCATGTAAGGATAAGTGATGGGATCATACTTAACCTTAATTTTGTAACCTGGTTCTTTTTTCAATGAACACAGTTATAGGAACTCTGACCTCTTATCCTGACTATGACACATCATTCCAGAGATGTGGAAAGAAATCATGGCCGAATCCTCAGAGGGAGGCTGTGGCAATCTGGGGGGTTGGCAATGAAGCACAGTGTGGGTCCACTTTTATGGAGGACCTCCTTCATGCATCACTCAACATCTCCCATTAGGTCCGTGCTATGTGCCAGGCAGGAGACCAAGTTTTGCACACACAGAGTGAGCAGCTGAAGCATAAAATCTAATGTAATATTTGCATGGAATTTGTTCCTTCCTCCTGTCATCAGACTATTGGACAGAGGTCCTGCTACCCCTGCACATTTCCATGTCTGATTATTTAGATATTTCAGGATGGATGGAATCATCTCTGGGCTGATAGAAACAATGGACTCTTAGGAAAGCATTCAAATTCATGACAGAAATGACGTATGGCTTCTGGTCATTTCACTCTAACAGTTGCACCCCAGAGTAAAAGCAATTTGTCAAGGTCTAGTAAACATAGATGATACAGACAGTGCAAGGGGGGATCTCAGAAAAGCTCATATAGGAGTGAAAAGTTGAAATAGCCTCATAAAATATAAAGATCATAGCTTGCTTCTGGCATATCTATGTCTTCTGCCCAGCAAAAACGTTCATCATATTTGCCAAGATCTGATTTTGCTTCTCTTGCCATTCCTCCTCACTGCATTGTCATTAAGAAGTTACCTAAGAAGTTCCCCCTGGCATGGAAGAGAACATTATTTAAGAACACTGGTCCAAATTCTTTCTTTCATTAGAAATTTATCTTACTTCATCAATTAAACCCAAACTTCATTTATAACAAATTCCTTGTCATGTTCAGTCATGCCATAATTGCATTATCCATTGCATGTATTGAGTCTTTTAAATGCTGGAATCTGATAGAGTTCTTACAAAGCAGAGAAAAGGGGGTTAGGGAACCAACAGTGCTGAAAGTTGAACATCAAACTCAAGTCTTTAGATGTAATGTTTTTCCTCCCATGGGGATGGGAAGGAGCTTAAGGGAAGGGAGAAAATGGGTAAAAGAGGCGGGATTTAGCACGTACAGGTGCAAATTCCCTACAATGATTGTTGTTGTTCTGTATGCCTAAAATATCCCAATAAATGTTTTTCTATAAAAAAGAAAGGATAAAAAAATAAATTTAGTGCTTTGATTAGTTTTGTGTCCACTTTTTTCTTCATAAAAGAATATTTTCATCTATTATTGCAAAATCTTCCTATAATATAATAAAGCATTTGTCTGATTTTTGTCTAAGTTTCCTGGTGTGGTACTTTTAAAATGCTTAAAATTTCCTAAATAACAGCAGTTCCTTGTTATGATAATGAGCTTCTCTTGGGTTAGATGAATTAGTCACTGGAAAGACCTAGCATGTGTTGGAGGACTGGGACTTTGGAGCAGCCCAAAATTTAGGGTGGAGAAGGAAGCTATACATTGAGTTTAATAGCATGACCAGTGATCTGATCAATCATACCTACAAAATAAAACCTTAGTAAAACTTTTGAACAACGAGACTCCAAGGAGTTTCCTGACTGTTGAGCACATTGATGTGTGAGTAGAGGGATCAATCACAATTCCATTGGGAAAGTGCACAGAAACCCTGTGCTCCCTCCCAGATCTTATGCTATATGAGTAAAACTATTATCATACATGTTACTTTTCTCTGTCCTGTAAGTGGTTCTACAAAGTTTTCAAGTGTGGGGACGTAGCAGGAAATTCATGGTTCATAATTTGGTGGTCAGAAGTGCAGAAATTACGTTTGGTATCTAAATGGCAATCTTCTTGTGAACTGAGTAGTTGAAACTTTGAAGTCTGGAGCTAATTTTGATAGTTGGCTAGCATCAGAATTGAGTTATATTTCAATATACTCAGTTGGGACAAGACAAAAATATTTTCCAACATTCTAGGGTAAAATCATATTTGCAGTTTTATAGAGGATTATGCTTATGTTTAGGAACATTAAGTAATTCGTGTCAGGTAATTCAGGTGATAAGTACCAAATCTACAATCTAAACTTAGAATTGTGTGATTCCAATGTCTATGATCTGTCTGCTTTTTGCCAACCTTCTCTAACTCTCATGGAGTTCAGATAATACAAATGCTTATTGTAATCCCATTATAGGAATGACATTGAACATAGACTTGCTAAAGGAAACATGTCTGCCCCTGAATTTTTAGGCTTTTTTTTCTTTTGTTTTGGTACCAGGGATCGAACTTGGGACCTTGTGCTTGCGAGGCAGGTGGAGGAACCACTGAGCTAAATCCCCAGTCCTTTTAGGCTTTTTAATGTGAGAAGTGTTCAAAAAAAAGCTTGCAATCACTCAGACAAAAGTAACCAGTGGTGGGGTCTATACAAGGAGCTTTCTTCCAGGGCACAGAGGTTTCTTGATTTCCTCCAAGGAATGAGAGTTACACATCTTGGGGGATCATCGATATTTATTGAGCTCCTGATGTTCAACATCACTGTGTTAAGTGCTAAGATATAGAAAGTTAGAAATTAAGGTCCTTGTCTTTGAGATGCTAACATCTCAGACCACAGCAGAGAGGGATAAATAATTTAGCCAATGAATATCATCCAATGAAGATATTCTTAAGACTCAGGATGATAGTGGAACTCTTCATGGAGAAGACCTGGATTTGGGTCCAGAAGGGTGTAAAGGATTTACAAAGACATGACATCTGATATTGGAGCATAGCAGTGTATATAATATGCACAGCACAATGGCTGCAGGGAGGATGATGGTGGTGATGATGATGATTCAGACTACTCTACCACTTGTAGTAGATACAATCCTCATTAGAATGGCTACAAATGAAGTAATTAAGTATATGTTTTGAAATGAAACATTGGTGGTTTGATTTTCTTCCTAGAGGCCTTTAAAGGAAAAATACTTTTAAATATAGAAGAAAAAGTTTCCAGAACCAGAGGAAGAGGCCTCTGTTAAGGATGAAATATACCTGTAGGTGTCCTAAATGACGGCATTAATTCTAGGAAAATGAAAATCCCAAAGCCTGAGGTTTACAAAATGAGGAAAGGTTGAGTGTGATACAACTGAGCTCCTTAGGTCATCATGTCCGAACAGTGATACTAAGTCCTCTGCTAGGCGGCGCCTTCAGACTGGATCCCTTCCTCCCTCCCTCCTTCTCTCTCCCTCCCTCTGACCTTGTGGTTCAAGTAGTGCTGACCCACCCCTTGTTCCATGCCCAGGCCCTGGTTGATTTCAGCCACTCATGGTCTCCTCTCCCTGTGACAACCAGGATTGGTTCAAAAGGGACAACCGAGGAAATTTGAGCCAATAAAAGAAAAAGCATCTATGGATTTATGCAGAATTCTCTTCCCTGGGACAATGTGGACGGACCAAGGCTGTGAGCTTGTAGCTAATAGTAGCCATTTGTGAAAAAATAAAGAGAGCTGGGAGTGGGGCAGGAGGCAGTATGTGGAGCCTATGGATGAAGCCAACATTAAAAAGACAGAGCAAAAAGAAAAATCAATTCTGGTTATAACATATGTGCTATTGGGTCAGTCATTGCTTGAACACAGAAATATTTCTGACTCTGTTTCCTGAACCATGAAATGCCATAACTTTTTGTCTAATTTGATTCAAGGACTTATCTCTCTCTCTCTTTCTCTCTCTTTCCCTTTCTCTCTCTCTCTCTCTCTCTCTCTCTATTAAAAAATCCTAATTGAGCATGATAGACAAGGAGATTCAGAGATTTCAAAATTTTCCTCAATTATTCCTTGAGAATGTTCACTCCAAACATTAACCATTAGGTAACAAATATCTGCAGTAATGATTCTCTAAACATAATTCACTATGAGTTTTTATAATATCAACCTATACTTGGAAAGATGTGCATATCTGTCAAATTTAACGGATCATACTGAACACTGCATTTGGCTTATTATAATGAGGTGTTTGATTCAAAATTGAAGTTCATCACTTCATATAATTACATTCCAATACCGCTGGTTGGCAGTACATTTGCACGTGGCAAATCTTAAAGCATCATGAATATGAAATAATTTAGATAAAGCCCTTACAACAACTTAGTCTTTCTTTTTTAATTTTATGACTCACTTTTCACTCAGGTAGTGGGACTTTGTAGAATATTCAAGGTCTCCTCAAAAGGAATCTCAGTTCAGACTGTAAGCATTCACCACCAGGGTAGTATTCAAGACTACATAAAGCTGGTAAAGATCACAGGGTTGCAAAGCACTGTGCTTGCTAATGCCCAGAGCTGGACACTCTGCACAATGCATCTGCATTTTTATTTCTGCCTTCAAAGCCTTAAGACTGTGTCATGGAATTTGAGCTGCTCGGTGGTACAATGAGGATCTTCAAAACCACCCATCCTCACCTGTGTTCTCCCAAACTAAAGACCAAAATATATCTCTAACCTTTGCCACGTTCATGTTTTCCCCCATATGACCAGTGGTCATTTTTGTAAACCACATCATTATTGTCCAAAGGCATTTTCTCCTTTTTGTATTCTCCTTTTCCATTTTCCTTTGTGCTTTGAAAGGGTAAATGACAGGAGAGTGTCCAAAGTCCTTCACTGACTTCTTATATTGATTCCCTTGCTGCTAGAACTCTAGATATTCAGTTTATTTCTCTTCTAGTATGCAAAAGCTGTCTAGGCTTTGACAAAAGACTTCCTGGGGCACTGGTGAGAGGAGGAATATAGCACTCCTCACCCTATGTCTGGGGGAGGAGTGGTTTCCTAAATCCAATGTTACATGGAGTTCATGTTTTGTCCTTCATGGGGCTTTTTACTTTGCTTTCAGCATTCTTCTCTATTGTTGTAGCTACTAAGACTAGAGGCTCTTGGTTGAATGGAGGCAACCAAGGGATGCTGAAGGGAGCAGCATCTTTTAATGTGCCAAATTAAAAGCTAGTGGTATATAAACTGTTATTAATGAATGATAATATATTTGGGCATTTTTATTCTTTAAAATACTTTTAATGTCACCTATAGAGTTTAATTTCTTAAAGACTTAACTTTTATTTCATTTAAAAACTTTCTTTAAAAGACGATTGACTTTTAAAGCAAAAATAATAGCAACACACTATAAGGTTTACAACAAAGAAAGAAGTAAAATGTATCTCAATAAGACCACAAAGGTCAAGATAGGGTATAGAACTATTGTATTATAACCTCAGTGTGTTCACAAATAATAGGATATACTATGAAAGTAGCTCTGAAAAATTAAAGTTCCACCTGTTAATCTTTAGAGAAACCACTAAAAAATGGTATAACTAATAAGTCAGTAAAGATCACAGCCAGGAGGTGCACACCTGTAATCCCAGTATTCTGTGGCCAAGGCAGGAGGATCACCGTAAGGTCAAAGCCAGCATGGGCTACAAAGTAAGTTCAAGGCAAGCCTGAATATAACAAGACCCTGTCTCAGAAAACAACACAATTCAAAGAAGAATATAAAATAGAATGTTAAAAATATACCTAACTGACCCAAAAGAAGGCAGCAAAGGAGGAACAAAGGAACAAAAGACCTTGGCAACCCTATTGTGGGCTGAAACGTGTTCCTCCTCAAATTTCTATGTTGCAATTGAAGTTCTAAGCCCCAGTACCTCAAAATGTGACTATATCAAATACAGGAGTTTTTTAAACTGGGGATCATACTTAGAATCTTGCACTTGCAAAATAGGCAGCAACACCACTGAGCTAAATCCCTGGCTCAAACACAGGAGTTTTGAAGAGACAAATAGGTAAGTCAATTAATAGCATATATCTAAATGTAAAAGCTTAAAAATATAAATCTTCTAGAAGAAAACATAGGAAAGAATATCTTTGTGACTTGGAGTATCAAAAGATTTCTCAGCCAGAACAAAAAAAAGCATGAAAATTAAGGAAAGAAAAAAAGTGTACTATTTCTGTACAATGCCAACTCAACACAGTAAATTGGGATGACTTTTTCCAAAGTTGGAAGCACCATTAAAGTTTCCCAAAATTCAATTTATATATATATAAAGACTAATAGTAGCAGTATGTTATGCATCAATAGCAGCAACAGCTTTTCCAGGTTCTACAGTCATCTGAACAAAATTATAGACATTCAGCACATTCCATTAAAAACAAACAAACAAAACAAAAAAACAAAGAAAAGAATAATATCCAGAAAACAGCAAAGTTCTGTTGCTGTTGTGGTACCTGGCGCCATTTTTTTATTAGCATCTTAATCATCTGGAAAGAGAACATTCTAGAGTAATATCATTAAATGTAGCTCTGATAAAGCACGGTCCCTACTATGTATTATAAAGCAGGTACAAGATATTTTACATTCATAGAGGTATGATACAGTACCATCTTATATCAATAATACTAGAATCAGTTTTGGTTTGAAATTTATTTTGTCTTCAAATAAGACTGCTACCCCTGTTTTTTTCTGGGCTCCTGTCACATGGAGAATTGTTTTCTATCTTTTCACTTTCAGTCTATGGGCTTCTTTTTGCACTAGGTGTGTTTCTCGTATACAACATATTGTTGGATTTTGCTTCTTACTCCATTTTGCCAGTCCATGTCTCTTGATTGGTGAGTTGAGGCCATTGACATTGCTGGTTATAACTGATACGTACTGACTTATTATTGAAATGTTATTGACCTTTTGTTGAGTCTTTTAATTTTTTCACCTTCTCCTTGTAATTTCCTGCCTTGCCTATTTGATTTGCTCTGTTGGGCCTCATGGTGTTGTTGCCTTCATTGTCTTTTTCTAGGATCTTGTTTAGAATTCCTTGTAGTGCTGGTTTGGTATTCATGTAGCTTCTCAGGTGTTCTTTGTCATGGAAGTATCTTATTTCCCCATCCAATTTGAAAGAGAGTTTTGCAGGATACATCAGTCTAGGTTGGAGGTTGTTCTCTTTTAGTACTTGAAATATCTCATTCCAGGCTATTCTTGCCCCAAGGGCTTGTGTTGAAAAGTCTGCTTTGATTCTGATGGGCTTTCCTTTGTATGTGATTTGTTTCTTTTCTCTTACTGCTTGTAGTATTTTGTTCTTCTGTTGGATTTCTGGGATCTTGATTATTATATGTCTAGGTGTAGATTTTTTTGCCATGTTAATTTTTTAAATTTTTATTTATTTTTTTTTTCATGTGTACAGGGGTAATACATTGTACTAAATATGTAAGGTCACATCTATGTGGGTTTGATTATAGAAACTAATAAAGTATTCTCTAAATAATGAAAAAAAGAATAAGATAAGACTATAATAGCAAGAAGCAATTAAAATATGTTCAGGAACCATTTTCATCTCCAGAATTAAGGATTATTTTAATGTTACATCATTGCCTTTTCTCTTTTACTTTACTTTTAGTTTTATTTTAGGATTCCCTATTTTTAATGTTCATACAGAGATTTCTTTAACTGAAATACCAAATAGTTTCTCTGGTGTGAAAAACTATAATAGTACACAGGATCCTAATGAGATAATTAATAATGTGAAATAGGAAGTAAAGGGCTAAAGGTGTAGGGAAAGTGGGAAGGGTGGGGGAAAGGTAATAAGGGAGAGGAAAAAATATGAGAAACTGAAAAAATGGAAATAAAGTGTGTGCAAATGGGGAGGGGAAGAGGGAGTGAAGGGAGGGCAGGGACAAGGGAAAAAAATGAGAATCAAGACCTATTATATAAAGGTACAGAATCCCAATGATGAATGTAACTGTGCTGTATACCTAGATTGTACCAATAAACTCAATACAAAGAAAAAAAAGTATACTATGTGTTACAAAATTTTCTGCTGATCAGAAGACTCCATTCACTAAATAAATAAAGAAGCCATAGTCTATGAAAAATATTCCCAATACATATATTCAATATCTTTTTCTTTAAATGTGACACAATTTTTTAAAGAAATGGACAAAAGACCAGAAAAGATACTACTGAAAAGAAGTTCAATGGATGTTAATGTCATTGTCATCATTAAACATAAATTAAGACACTACAGAATATCATTTTACACACACTGAAATGACCAAAGTTTTAAAAAGCTTACAGTACCAATCATTATTTGAACAACTAAATCTTTATGCATTGCTGATGGACTTTAATATGGTACAATTATAGACATTTATTGACAGTTTCTTAGAAAGGTTTAACATATGTCTATCCCATAACCTAGGATTTCTACTCCTAGATATTTGACTAAAGAAGAATGCAAAGATAGACCCACAAATAGACTAGTATGAACATCATTATAGCCACCTCAGTTGTAATAGGCAAAAGTTAAGAGGATAAGGAAAGTACATAAGAATATAAAAAGCCAGCGAAGAAGGCAGTGTACGGATGGATAATAGATCTCCAGTCAGGGGAGGAATATATCATAAGAGAAGCAGTGTAAATTCACCATGAAGATGCCAAAGAAGTGAGAGAATGCTAGATAGCCCTGGAAATAGACAAAGTAGACGTATATGTTTTATATACACTAATATCTAAGATAGTTTTATACACTAAGTTGAAGAGAAAAGGCAGAATAAGGTACAAATGTAATATCCATTTGCTGGCAGAGACCACTATTTTTGGAAAGACATCTCAAAAAACAACAAACAAAAAATGTCTCTGGGAAGGACAGTGGATTGGGTGGTAGGGAGACATATTTTCATTCCCTTCCTGCTTAGCATTTAGTTTTGCTGGGTTTTTTTACCCTATACAAATATTGTAAAATTAAACAACAAAGATGAGCAAACAAACCAAAAAAAAGATGGAGATAGTGCTTCTTTCTGAGGAAGACAAAGGGTAGGTGTGGGGTAAGTAATGGCTGTTATGCAAGAATGAGCATTTGAGCTGGGTCTTATAGAATGCAGAGAAGGTAGAATTTTGAGAAAATTAGAGTGAGAAACAAATTTCTGCATCTTGTAAACCAGCAAACACCTCACTATATTATTTTCTGTACCACAAATACCAGTGGACACTTCCTTGTACAATACCAAGGCTACTGAGCAAATGTAAGCTGCCTTCTTGGGAACAGGCTGCCTCCCTTAAACACAGTTTACATTCTGGATGTTCTGATTAAAATGTTTGCTGCAGGTAATGTTTTGTTACTTCGTGGCATCACAGACAGAGGGAAAAAATTAAATCCATCCAGCTGCTTTTAAATTGCCTCTCTATCCACAGTCCATCTCTCCAAGGCTTCCCAACGGCAACTGCCTGCTGTTCTGACTCTGCTCTGGATTGATCCAGAAAGAAGGAGGGCCCCAGAGAGTGAGACTGCTGTCCTGTAGCCTGCCCCTCTCCTCCACTATGCATCCAGATTAGGGGCTGCCCAGCTCCTGAAGATTTGCTTCTACTTAGCTCTCCAAAGACTGCCATGTCATTTCTGCACCGTATCAGAAATTCACAGGCTTCTGACATGAATATGGCACCACTGCTGATTTCCTTCACTGATCCAGGTTTGTTTTCCCAGTTGTTGGACTCTTTTGGTTCTTTCGGTCAGATTATAGGAGAAGAAGGGTAAAGGTCTGTCTTAGTTGCTTTTCTTGTTGCTGAGACAAAAATACCTGACACCCAAAGTTAAAGGAGGACAGGTACATTTGGCTCACAGTTTATAGAGGTTTTAATGCATAGTTGGCTGGCTCTAAGGCAGGATGACATAGCAGAGGGCATTGGGGAGGAGAAACAGTTCATGGCAGGCAGAAGGCAGCAAGCAACAAGTGATATACTGGGATCCTCTTTCTGTCCCTTATATCTTACCCAGGCCTACCTTTAGGTCAAGTAGCACTCACACCTAGGGTGGCAGCCTTAACCCTAGCATTGTAAAATGAATCAATCCCAGCATCATATCCTTGATTCTAGCATACATAACACCAGCTCCAGCCACCTCCAAAAAGCCCCATCTATGACTACACTAGGCTTTGGGGGGATATCTAGATACAAGCCATAAGAGGGTTGAATTCTAAGCTGAAGTCATCATCTCTCCTAGGAATCTATCAAAAAGTAGTGTGGTACTTATGCATTTTTTTGTAATTGATCCAATTGCACTATGTATTACGCCAAAATTAAAAGAGGGGGGTTCGAGTTGTACACACAGGGTCCAGATGCCAGCTCTATCACATTCCTAGACAGCAAATTAAACTTTTGGAGTCCCAGGCAAGGGATTTAGCTCAGTGGTTCAGTCACCTGCCTCACAAGCAAAAGGTCCTGAGTTTGGTCCTCAGTACAAAAATTTTTTAAAAAAATCTTTTTTGGAGCCCCATATGCCTCATCTGTAAATGGAGATGTTAAATGGTACAACCACCTGAAGTACTTAATGAGGGTAAAATAAGATGGTATATCTAAAGCTTCCACATGTGTCTGGCACTCAGTAGGTTCATGTTTACATACCTAAACTTCAAGAACAGGTTTTTAAAAAAACTACTTCATAGTATGATTGTATTTTATCTAATCCTAAAAATACCTTTTAAGAAAGCCCTAGACAAATGCATCCAAGCTGTTGAAACGGAGTTTTGTGGAGAAGCACAACTTCCAAGGTCTGGCATTCACTTTCCACATCTGAGAAGTGAAATTTCATTTCCATCAAAATTTTACCACAATGCACATACACCTATATCGATGAATTGCATTCTCAATTTAGGATGCTATGGGTTTTTCCTAATAAATAAAGGGATTTGTGCCATTCCAAGCACAAATCCGTAAGGAAGGAACTGAAGATTAAAGGGAAGACACTATGAGGATTTAAGCAGACTTATTGCAAATTATTATTGGAGTGAATGAGTTGTTTGCCCAAGATTAAGGCAGGCCTCTCTCAAGAGCATTTCCTTCAGTAGTGAAGATGATCTTTTTCAGATCATTCTATAATGAGAAATGGTCTAAGCTGGAGAACTCCTCTAGACAATAAATGGGACTGCTTTGGTGATATACTGGAAAGATCGTTCAGCAGCAGGACTAAAGCCATTGCCTAACAGAACAGCATTACTCAGTATTGGAATGAGCTTCTCACAATATCTGAGAAACATCACTCGCCACAGGACCAGCCTGAGACAGATGCATTCACATTAAACCCTGCTCGATCCCTTCCCCACAATAGATACTCTTCTCTTTAACTATCTGAAATCTTTAACTGTCTTCTTATCTCTCTCAAAGTATAGAAACAAACCCTTAGGGAAACCTTAATGCTCCTATGTGGTTCAGACTCTTATTATTTCCCTACTAATTCTGCTGTCACCCCTACTTCACAGCCACATTGTCCTCAATTCTACATATTTTCATTGCTATAGAACTTCACACTGTCACCTCCACCTGGAATGTCCAGCATTCCCTTATTTACGCTTTAGTTCATAGCTCATGTTTCCAGAACTAGTGGCCATCTCCTGTGTGGCTCTTAAAATTGAAACCAAGAATATTGCTTAATTAATTAGCAACTATATATGTGCCTAAGTTCCCTCAGAATAGAAATTTACAAGGATGGGGCTGTGTACACTATACTGACCATTTTATTTATGTTTGGACAGGACAAATGTTCAATAGAAATTAAGTGAATACTGGATTTTTCTCTCCTATTAGTATGAAAGCATAGTCTAGGTGTCTCTTAAATATGACAAATATTCAAAATTAAATATGAAACATTGGAGTCATTCAACTTTGTGACAACTGGCTTACATAGATTTATATGCCTGCTATGTCGTGTGTGCATATGGCTAAATACTTATAGATCTATATTCTCACCCTTTCCTCTGTTCTCTTTCTATAGATTACATAATCTACACAAAGTTCCCTACCAGATAGCATTTCATTTCTTCATTTCCTCCATCATGTGCTCATTATCGGTCACTTTTGCTTTTCCTAATCCCCTCATTGGTCAGAGCCTTCCTAGAACTTGTCGACTCCATAGGCATTCACCCATTCACCATTCATGATTCTCAGGCTTCTGATTTGCTAGCTCTCTTACTTTCAAGATCTCCTTACATTTCTGGCAATATATTTGAAACTTGCTATGAATAGAAAATTATTTCAAAGGTAGGTAAGATTCTCTCTCTCCCTCCCTTCCTCTCTCTCTCCCTCTTCCTCCTCCAAATTCTTACTCATATTGCTTTCAGGGCCATAAAATTTTTAACCAGGATTACTTTTTTTAAACCTGAGACGAGTTTTAAGATCTCTATGATATTTTTCTCCAACTATGTCATGGTTATCTTTAATAATCTCTTTAAAACTAATGATTACATAGCTGGCTCTTGAGGATAAAAATTGTATAACTAGGAGATGCTTTTAAAATGAAAGCTGTTGAAAAATAATTGAAAATTTCTTGCAGTTTTATTGTGACTTTGGAAGCATAACAGTAGGGATTTATTCATTTATGTGTTCACCACTTTTAATAGGCACTTACTGACATTTTAATACGAGCCAAGCACTGTTTTTATCCATTACTGGCAATAGAATAGTGTACAAGGTGGGAATCCTGCCCTTGTGAGGTAGATATGCTCACTGTAAGAAATAGAGAGTAAAGAGTAAAATATTGGGCAAATGTAATGAATTGCATATTATGAGTCAGATACACTCACTGAAAATCCATTTTCTCTTCCTAAGGAGAGCATCACTATTGTGCCTTGGCTATTTTCTTTGCACTGTCTCATTAATTAAAGTGTTTTTCAAGGTATAGGTGAAGACTTCTATTGGGTCAGTAAATTAATGGTGCTTTAGTGTTATTTTTTATAAATAAAATACAATATAAAACATCACTTTTTTTACTATTAATTTTTGTTTGGATATAAATGCGTGCATATACCACCTCTGATATAAAATATGTCTTATAGCATTTCACTGTCAAAAATGTAGGAAAGCATGGTTCTTTCTCAGACTCGACTCAGCATTGTATCATATCCATAACATGCTTAAGGATCATTTCTAATGATAACAAGACAGGCAGCTGGTTCCTTTAGGTGTTGAAAAGTGGACACATTCAATCACTTCAAAGGATCTTTCATTTCTCTAGAGTATGGATTAGAAAGATTCATTATTTGAATGCATATTCAAGAGGACACTCAGCATGTACTTTTTGTCTTTTTTTTTTCCATTGAGTTATTGGTACTTTTTAAGTATACAGTACAGTTACATTTACTATCGGGATCTTGTACCTTTACATGACAGATCTTGGTTCTCATTTTTTCCCCATACCCCTGACCTCTCCACATCCCCTCCACCCTCCCCTACTTACAAGGACTTTGTTTCTTTTTTTTTCTTTTCTCATATTTTTTCTTTTCCTTTATTTCCTTTCTTCTACTCTTCCCCCTTCCCCTACACCTTTAGCCCTTTTCTTCCTATTTCACATTGTCAGTGGTAGGTACAATTTGGATCTTATTTGCACTTTTAGTTTTTCACACTAGAGAAACTATTCAGTATTTATATGTGTGTCTTATTTATTTCACTTAAGAGTATGGGCTCAATATGCACCCATTTACCTATGAATGACTCTAGTTTCTCATTCTTTATGGCTGAGTAATACCTCATTTTATAGAAAAAACACATCTTGTTTATCCAGTTTCCAACTGATGGGCAATTGGGCTGTTTCCAAGTTTTAGCTATTACAAACTGTGTCACTATAAACGTGGATATGCATATAATACTGTGGTATAATTCTTTTGGAAAGATACCCAGCAGATGGATATCAGGGTGAAATGGAACATCATATATTGCTGTGGTATGATTCTTTTAATTCTTTTGGAAAGATACCCAGCAGAGGGATGGCTGCTTCAAATGGAACCTCTAATCCTTGTTCTTTGAGGTATCTTCATATTGACTTCCATAGTGGTTTCACCAGTCTGCACTCCCACCAACAATGGAGAAGGGTTCCTTTCTCCCCACAACCGTGCCAACATTTATTATTGTGTGATTTCTTGATAGCAGCCATTCTTTGTGGGGTGAGGTGAAATCTCAGAGTTGTATTCATCTGAATCACTCATAGCCATTCTTTGTGGGGTGAGGTGGAATCTCAGTGTTGTTTTCATCTGCATCACTTGAATGACCCGTGATATTGAATATTTTTTCATATGTTTATTTGCTGCTTTTCCTTTTTGTCTGAGAAATGTTTGCTCATTTCAGATGCTCATTCTTGAATCAGGTCTTTATATTTGGGGGGGCCTGATGTTTTTGAGTTCTTTATATTTCTAGATAATAGTTTTTTGTCTGAGGAGCAGCTGATAAAAATTTTTCCCACATTGTAGGTTGTCTCTTAGTTCTATTGATGGTTTCTTTTGTTTGACCAGTGATGTGGAACATTTTTTCATATATTTACTTGCTGCTTTTATTTCTTTCTCTGAGAAAATGTCTGTTCATTTCAGATGCCCATTGTTGAATTGGGTCTTTATATTTGGGGGGGCTGGTTGTTTTGAGTTCTTTATATATTCTAGATAATAGTCCTTTGTCTGAGGAGCAGCTGATAAAAATTTTTCCCACATTGTAGGTTGTCTCTTAGTTCTATTGATGGTTTCTTTTGTAGTGCAGAAGCTTTTTAATAAGATGAGACTCCAGTTGTTGATTCTTTCTGCTAGTTCCCATGCTACTGAGGATTTGTTCATAAAGTCTTTTCTTATGCCAATGTCTTTGAGTATTCTACCGAACTTATTGTCCAGCAAGTTTGCTGCTTCTATATTAATATTTAGATCTTTAATCCACTTTGATTTTAGTTCAGTGCATGCTGAAAGATAAGGATCTAGTTTTAATCTTTGGCAGGTTGAAATCCAGTTTTTCCAACACCATTTATTAAAGAGACTATCTTGCCTCCACTGAGGATGGTAGGCTCCTTTGTCAAAGATGAAGTCACTGAGTACATCTGCAGTTGTGTTGTATTTTCCAGTCTGTTCCACTGATCCTCAAGTCTGTTTCTTTGCCAGTACCATGCTGTTTTTATCACAGTGGCTTTGTAGTATATTTTCAAACTGGGAATTGTTATACACGCTGCCATGTGTCTGTTGCCTAGGATGGCTTTTGCTATTGTAGGTCTATTCCAGTTCCAAATAAATTTTTGGATTCTTTTTTCTAGTTCTGTGAAATATAGTATTGGAATTTCAATTGGCATTGCATTGAATCTCTATAGCAGTTTTGGTAATATGGTCATTTTCACTATGTAAATTCTTCCTACCCAGGAGCAGGGGATATCTTTCCATTTTCTTATATCTTCTTCAATCTCTTTTTTTTGAGTGCTGTAGTTAGGCAGAACTCTTGAAGACATTGGCATAGGAAAAGACTTTTGAACAAATCCTCAGTAGCACAAGAACTAGCAGAAATAATCAACAACTAGGATCTCATCTTATTAAAAAGCTTCTGCTGTACAAAAGAAACCATCAATAGAAGACAACTTACAATGTGTCTGCTCCTCAGACAAAGGGCACTTATCTAGAATATATAAAGAACTCAAAACAATCAGGACCTGAAATATAAATACCCAATTCAAAAATGGGCATATGAAATGAACAGACATTTGTCAGACAAAAAGCAAAAGCAGCAAGTAAATATGAAAAAATGTTCCACATCAGTAGTCATTCGAGAGATGCAGATGAAAACAACACTGAAATTCCACCTCACCCCACAAAGAATGGCTGCTATCAATAAATTACACAATAACAAATGTTGGTGGGGCTGTGGGGAGAAAGGAACCCTTCTCCATTGTTGGTGGGAGTGCAGACTAATGCAACCACTATGGAAATCAATATGGAGATAACTCAAAGAGCTGGGACTCGAGGTTCCATGTGACCCAGTCATCCCTCTGCTGGGTATCTTTCCAAAAGAATTAAAAGAATCATATCACAGTGATACATGTGCACCTATGTTTATAGTGACACAGTTTGTAATAGCTAAAACTTGGAAACAGCCCATTTGCCCATCAGTTGGAAACTGGATAAAGAAGATGTGGTTTTTCTATAAAATGGAATGCTACTCAGCCATAAAGAATGAGAAATTAGAGTCATTCATAGGAAAATGGATACATATTGAGGATATACTCCTAAGTGAAATAAATAAGTAACACATGTGTAAATACCGAATAGTTTATCTGGTGTGAAAAACCAAAATAGTACATAAGATCCTAATGAGATAATTGAAAATGTGAAATAGAAATAAAAGGTCTAAAGGTATAAGGAAAGGGGGGAGGGTAAGGGAAAGGTAATAAGGGAAAAGAAAAACTATGATAAAATGAAAAAATGGAAATAAAGTGTTTGTAAATGGGGAGGGGAGGAGGGGTGAAGGTAGGGCAGGGACAAGGGGAAAAAAGAGAACCAAGACCTGTCATGTAAAGGTACAAGATCCCAATAATGAATGCAACTGTACTGTATCCCTAAAATGTACCAATAAACTCAATGAGGAAAAAAAAAAAGAGGTAATCTTTCCACCACTGAGGATGGTTGGCTCCTTTGTCAACGATGAGGTAGCTGAGTACATCTGGAGTTGTTTCTGTACCTTCCAATCTATTCCACTGATCCTCAGGTCTTTTTCTTTGGCAGTACCATGCTGTTTTTAGTGACTTTGTAGTATAGTTTGAAGTTGGGGATTGTGATACCCCCCTGCCATATCTCTGTTGCCTAGAATTGCTTTCGCTATTCTAAGTCTCTTCTTGTTCCAAATGAATTTTTGGATTGTTTTCTCTAATTCTGTGAAATATACTTTGGGAATTTCGATTAAGATAACACTGAATCTGTATAGCAGTTTTACTAGTATGGCAATTTTCACTATGTTGATTCTTCTTATTCAGGAGCAAAGGATATCTTTCCATTTTTTCTTATATCCTCCTCTATCTCTTTTTTCAGAATGCTGCAGTTTTCAGTGTAGAGGTCTTTTGTGTCCTTCATTAGATTGATTCCTAGATACTTCATTTTTTGGATGCTATTTTGAAAGGAATTGTTTCCCTAATTTCTCTTTCAGTGAGCCTGTTATTAGTGTATGAGAGGGCTATTGATTTTTAAGGGTTGAACTTGTATCCAACCACTCTACTGAATCTGTCAATTAAGTCTGAAAGCCTTTCGGCAGATTTTTAAAATTTTTTCTATGTAGAGTATCATATCATTAGCAAATAATGACAGTTTAAACTTCCTTTCCTATCTTTATTGCTTTAATTTCTTTCTCATATAATTGCTGTGGCTAATGTTTCTAGAACTATATTGAACAGGAGGGGTGATAGTGGACATCCTTGTCTTGTTCCTGATTTTAGCATAAAGGTTTTTAGTCTTTAGCCATTTAATATGTTGTTGGCTGTTGGCTTTTCACAGAGAGCCTTTATCAAGTTGAGATAAAGATCATCTATTCCAATTTTCTGCAGAGTTTTTATCATGAGTGGATGTTGAATTTTGTCAAATGCTTTTTCTGTATCTATTGAGATGACCATATGGTTTTTGTCTTTGACTCTGTTAATGTAGTGTATTACATCTATTGATTTACATATGTTGAACCATCCTTACATCTCCAGAATAAATATGACTTGGTTAGAGTGTATGATCTTCTTGATGACCTTCTGTATTCTGTTTGGCACTATCTTCTTGAGGATTTTTCCATTCATGTTCATTAAGGAGATTATCCTGTAGTTCTCTATTTTAGTTGCATCTTTCCCTGCTTTGGGAATCAAAGTAACACTTGCTTCCAGGAATGAATTTGGAGGTATTGCTTCCTTTCAATTTCATTGAAAATTTTAGAGTAGTGGCAGTAGTATTTCTCTTTGTTTTTTTTTTCTTTTTATTGAGTTGATAGGTACATTCTAGATATACAATACAGTTACATTCATTACTGGGATCTTGTACCTTTGCATGACAGGTCTTGGTTCTCATTTTTTCCCCTTGTCCCTGCCCTCCCTTCACCCCCAGTAGTGTTTCTCTAAATACCTTGTAGAATTTAGCAGTGAAGGCATCAGGACCTGGGCTTTTCTTCTTTAATAAATTTTAGCTGTGTTTTCGATTTCACTGATTGTAATTGGGGTGTTTAGACTTTTTTATCTTCTTTGTTTAACTTGGTAATTCATAAGTATCTAGAAATCTGTCCATTTCTTCTGTGTTTTTGATTTTATTAGAGTACAGGTTCTCAAAGTAGGTATTTACTGTCCTATGGATTTCTGCTGGATCTGTTGTGACTTCACCTTTTTCATTCCTAAGTGCATTGATCTGAGCTTTTTCTTTTCTTTTTTTGACAAGGTTGGCTAAATTTTATTTATTCGTTTGAAAAACCAATTCTTCAATTTGTTGATTTTTTTATATCATTCTCTTAGTCTCCATTGCATCAATTTCTGCTCTGATCTTCATAATTTCCTCCTTTGTATGAGCTTTGGGTTTTTCTTGCTTTTATTTTCCTAGGGTCTTAAGATTCATTATTAGGTTGTTTATTTGAGCTCACTCTGTTTTCCTAGTGTAGGCATTCACTGCTATGAATTTTCCATGTAGAACTGCTCTCATTATGTTCCATAGATTACTCTGTGTTATACTGGCATTATCATTTATTTCTAAACATTCTCTAATTTCTTCTTTAATTTCCTCTGTGACTCATTGATTGTTCAGGAGAGTGTTGTTCAATTTCCACATGTTTCTGAAATTCTTACAGCTACTTATGCTATTGATCTCCAGCTTATTTGCACTATGGTCTGATAATATACATGGGATAACTTTGATTTCTTTGCATTTATTTAAGCCTGTTCTGTGAGCTAGTATGTGTTCTATTTTAGAGAATGACCCATGTGCAGCCAAAAAGAATGTATATTCTGATTTTGTGGGGTGGAACACTCTGTAGATGCCTATTAAGTCCATTTGTTCAAAAGCTTCATTCAATTCTAGTATTTCATCATTGATTTCATCATTATAGATGATCTGTCTATTTGTGACAGTGGGGTATTCAGATCCCCCACTACAATTGTATTAGTGCCTATTTGGTTTTTCATGTTACTTAATATTTGTTTTATATAGTTGGCTGTATTAATATTTGGTACATATATATTTATGATTGTCATCTCTTTCTCTTTGATTGTTCCCTTTACAAGGATGTAGTGGCCTTCTTTGTCTCTCTTAATCAGCTTTGGTTTGATATTTACTTTATCTGCATATAAGATAGCTACCCCTGCTTTTTTCTGGGCTTTTGTAGCATGGAAAACTGTTTTCCAATCTTTCACTTTTAGCCTATGAGTTTCTTTTTGAACTAGGTGTGTTTCTTGTATACAACATATTGTGGGATTTTGCTTCTTAATCCATTCTGCCAGTCTATTTCTCCAGATTGGTGAATTGAGGCCATTGACATTGATGGTTATAACTGATATGTATTGACTTATCATTGTCATTTTATTTTCCTGTTGTTGGCTATTTTTAATCGTTCCCCCTCTCCCTTTAGCTTCTTGCCTTGCCTAATTGATTTGCTCTGTTGGGCCTCATGGTGTTGTGATCTTCATTATCTACTTCTAGCATGTTGTTTAGAATTATTTGTAGGGCTGGTTTGGTATTCATGAAGTTTCTCAGGTCTTCTTTGTCATGGAAGTATCTTTATTTCCCCATCCACTTTAAAAGAGGGTTTTCAGGATACATCAGTCTAGCTTAGAGGTTGTTTTCTCTTAGGAGTTGAAATACCTCACTCCAGGCTCTCCTTGAAAAGTCTGCTGTGATTGTGATGGGCTTTCCTTCGAATGCGATTTGTTTCTTTTCTCTAACTGTTTTTTTTTTGGGGGGGGTCTTTTTGTACCTTTACATGACATTTCTTGGTTCCTAATTTTTCCGCATTCCCCAGCACACCCTTCACCCACAGCACCCTTCCCTATGTACAAAGATATTGTTTACATGTTTTTCCTTTTCTCATATTTTTTCTTTTGCCTTCTTACCTTTCCCCTACCCCTCCTAATTCCCCTATTCTTTTAGACCTTTTCTTCCTA
This sequence comes from Fukomys damarensis, assembly GCF_012274545.1. Lineage (NCBI taxonomy): Eukaryota > Metazoa > Chordata > Mammalia > Rodentia > Bathyergidae > Fukomys > Fukomys damarensis. The sequence goes on along the minus strand of NW_022900921.1, from coordinate 30,330,476 downwards.
TTACATAAATTAATTATACATTTTGATCCTTATTTACATTTTTAGTTTCTATGCCAGAGAAACTAGTCAGTATTTACACATGTATATCTTATTAATTTCACTTAAGGGTATGGCCTCAATGTGTATCCATTTAGCTATAAATGTCTCTAGTTTCTCATTCTTTATGGCTGAGTGATACTCCATTTTATTAAAAAAATCTTCTTTATTCAGTCTCCTGTTGAAGGGTAACTGGGCTATTTGCAAGTTTTATCTATTACAAACTGTGCCACTATAAACATGGTTGAGCATATATCACTGTGGTATTATTCTTTTCATTCTTTTGGGAAGATACCCAGCAGAGGAATAGCTGAGTCAAGTGGGACTTCTATTCCTAGTTGTTTGAGGTATCTCCATATTGATTTCCATCATAGTTGCTCCAGTCTGTGCTCCTACCAATAATGAAGGATTCCTTTCTTCACACAACCCCACCAGCATTTGTTATTGGTTGATTTCTTAATAGCAACCATTCTTTCTGGGGTGAGGTGGAATCTTGGTGTTGTTTTCATCTGCATCTCTCGAAGCACCAGTGATGTGGAACATTTTTCATATGTTTATTTGCTGCTTTTACTTCTCTTTCTGAGAAATGGTTGTACATTTCACATTCCCATTTTTGAATCAGGTCTTTATAATTGGATATCCTTTTTTGAGTTCTTTATATATTATAGATACAGACCTTTGCCTGAGGAATAGCTGGTAAAAAATTTTTCCCAAGTTGTAGGTTGTCTCTTAACTCTGCTGGTGATTTCTCTTGCTGTGCAGAAGCTTTTTTAAAAGATAAGACCCCAGTTGTTGATTCTTTCTGCTAGTTCCTGTGATACTGAGGATTTGTTCATAAAGTCTTTTCCTATGCCAATATTTTCAAGAGCTCTACCTAATTTATCTTCCAGCAAGTTTAGTGTTTCTGTTTTAATGTTTCAATCTTTAATGCACTTGGATTTTAGTTTAGTGCATGGTGAAAGATAGGGATCTGGTTTTAATCTTTGGCAAGTTGAAATCCAGTTTTTCCAATACCATTTATTAAAGAGGCTATCTTTCCTCCAGTGAGGATGGTTGGCTGGCTTCGTTGTCCAAGATAAGGTAGCTGCGTATGTCTGCAGTTGTTTCTGCATCTTCTAACCTGTTCCACTGATCCTCATGTCTGTTACTTTGCCAGTACCATGTTTTTTTTTTTTTAATCACAGTGGCTTTGTGATAGAGCATGTACTATTTTAAAATGAATTTTATAGAATAGGAAGTCCTGATAGGCTTTACTGATTGTAGATATGCTACATGATTCGTAAATTACTCAATTAAGTCTGTCTTTATTCAACATCTATTTTGTGTTGAATAAATCATGCATGGTTTTTATTCTCATTGAGCTTACAAATCTTAATCTTCACTGTCTAAATTATTGGTTTCAACTCTGGAATAACAATAGAATTACTTGCAGAACTTTTTAAAAAAAACAGACACCCAAATCCATTCTTAGAGATCCTGAATTAATCGTGAATAAGACCACTCAGGGGGGAAAAAGGTTTTTAAGGTATAGCCAATGTTGAGACTCAATGCCCTATCATATTTAATAGGAGTCTTACAAATTTGAATATTATTTAACCTTGTTTAAAATACTCACAACATTACCTGTCTCTGGATGATAAAATAAATTCTTCTAATAAAAGTAAGGCTTTTAAATTTTGCCTAAAAATGTCAGCATTTATAAAACACTTGGATTATTTTTAATCACTATTTTCTAGTTTAATACTGATTAATAACCAATTCTTGCATTATTTTTATCTTAGGATTTTTCATTATTTGTTTTAATCTAACTTATGAAACTTTCAATTCTCATGTGTTTTAAATAGCAAATATTATGGGCAGAAATAATGGTCTAAATTCTATTTTTAGTGTCCATTATCCAATTAAAATCCTAAGTTTATACATTTGAAGATGAAATATCCAAAGTGACAACCATTTAGATAGTTGTTTCATCTTTGCTTTCAGTCCCATTATTAAATTTACTAATATCTTATTCTTCATTACCTTATAATAACAAATCTCTTTATGTTGAAAGCTTATCAAAAATCTAAAAAAGAAAAAACAAATCTGCCTGATTTTTTGGTCTTATTTCCTTTAGCGGCCTTTGTATTTCATCTTTTTTAAGAATTTCAACTGGTAGAAAAAGGCAGTCCCCATTTCCAGAACTGCAGTTTTGCTTCCTGGAAAATAGAATTAAGCTATCTGATTGAAGAAAAACTTCATCCTTCCTTATTTCCTTTCCAAATGAAGGCAAGCTAACCAGCTAACATATTTTGGAGACTTCTGAATTTCTGACCAAGTTTGGTTAGCTGCCTGCTGATGATATTCTTATTTATTATATTCTTCAAGATATGGAGGACACCTAAAAGTGTCTTTCATTTTCTGTTGTTTCTAACTTCGGTCCTTAAGACTAAATGTGAGCTACAGAAACAGACAGACACCTTGACTTGGCAGCTTGGGTGAGGGGAGCTATTAAGTGTTATACATAATGAATATGAACTACTTAGGTTATAATAAAAGGTAAACAGCATTAATATCAAAGTGGAAGTTCTTCTCCATGGTAAGAACAACTCATCATGTCAGTATAGTTAAAAAAAAAAAAAAAAAACTTTAGTCCAGCCTGGCATAATGGTGCATGCCTATAATCCCAGCACTCTAGGAGGCTAAGGCAGTAGGACTGAAAATCTGAGCCCAGCCTGGACAACTCAGTGACTTAGGGAGATCTTGTCTCAAAATTTAAAATAATAATAATAATAAAAGACTAGAGGTATAGCCTAAAGTGAAAGAGTGAAGTCCCTGGGTTCAATCTCTAGTACTTGGAAAACAAAACAAAACAGTCCATCTCGTATTACAGACAAAGGGCTGAACACTGGAGTAATTGTTCCCTAGAAGTTTATCTGTTATAAAAATGTTTTTTTACTCATTCAATAGGTATTAATCAGACACTGTCTCTGGGCCAGGAGCAAGGGTTTTAGCAGAGAATGAGGTAGCGGTAGACATAAACTCAGTTTCATTTAACTTATAGTCTTGTTGAAAAGACTAAACTTCCCATCAGAGTAACTCAGCAGGGTAAGGAAAGTTGCCTTTCTGTGATTCCAGGACTTTGTGGTTGACAAGCTGTATATAAGCAGTGATTAATGACAAGGAGGAGATTGAAGAAGAGGAGCATAAAGCAGAAGCAGACACAGAAGCAAGAGATGAATTATAGTTTTTATTTAAGTAGGTGGTCGCATTTTCTAGTATCATTCTTTTCAAGGAATGTTAATACTCTTTTCCTACTCAGAGTATTTGGACCAAAGAAAGGGCTTTGTAGAAATTGCTCCACAATGAAATTGAAGCCTCATTGTGCAGTGAATGCCACCTGCTGACTTTACTGAGGAGTCCTCATTTCTTACCCAAGAACAGTACTCAGGCACTCATTTTCATCAGAAGTCAGACAGTTTGCATCGCTGCATTTGCTTCCAGGTTTTTCTTATGCAATATATAATTATCTTTAGCACTCACTTATTTTTGCATTATTTTCTTAAACTTCACTCCATGCTTCACATTGTTCCAGCCTTCACTTTAAGTTTTAGACAGTATATAACCTCTTCTTTAATGATTCTTAAGTCTTCATACATTAAAACTTTTGTCATGTCGCATGTCACTAAGCATGGCTTATATTTGATCACTATAAGGTATGTGACAAATTCAAGCATCCTAAATTGATTATCAAATGTCGTTTCAGAAAAAATAATAGTTACTGATATGTACTTTTACCAGCAGGATATGAGTACCTGATCCATCAGGCCTTCACCTGTTCTGAACACACACACACACATGGGGTTGAGGAAGGGTGCTTGTATTCTATCAGAACCTTCTTCTACTTTAGCAATACCACCTCAGATTCAAACAGCCAAGGTTCAACCATGTAAGACAAGTCCCAGAAACTTGTTTTACACCATCAAGTACAGAAGAACTGGCAAAGCAAGGACTCACTAAAAAATATTCTGAAAATGCAAAGGGGGAGAATCCAACAAAAAGAAAACGTCATGACAGGGATAAGTCAATACATATCAGTTATAACCATCAATGTTAATGATCCTATTCACCAATCAAAAGAAATAGACTGGCAGAATGGATCAAGAAGCAAGATCCAAAAATATGCTGCATATAAGAAACACACTAAATTCAACAGTAAACTCATAGACTTAAAGTTAAATGATGGAAAATAATACTCCATTCAACAAGAACCCCCTCAAAAGCAGGAGTGACTATCTTCTTTGCTGATCTAGCGAATGTCAAACCAACACTGATTAAAAGAGACAAAGAAGAACAGTACATCCTTGTAAAGGGAACAGTCGAAGAGAAAGAGATGACAATCATTAATATATATGCACCAAACACTAGTGCACCCAACTATATAAAACAAATAGTAATGGACATGAAAAATCATATAAGCACTAATACAATAGTAGTGGGGGATTTCAATACCTCACTGTCACAAATAGGTATATTAACAGATAAAAAATAAACAATGAAATAGTAGAACTCAATCAAACTTTTGAACAAATGAATTTAACAGGTGTTTTCAGAGTATTCCACCCCACAAAAATAGAATACACATTCTTTTCAACTACACATGGATATTCTCTAAAATAGACCACATACTCATTCATAGAACATGGCTAAGTACAAAGGAACTGAAGTGATCCTGTTTATTATCAGATTATAGTGCAATAAAATTGGAGATCAATAGTAAAATAAACCACAAGAATTTCATAAAGACATGGAAATTGAATAATACAATTCTGAATAACCAATGGGTCACAGAGGATATTAAAGAAGAAATCAGTCACTTCCTACAATTAAATGACAATACAACACATTGGAATCTATAGGACACAAGAAAGCAGTGATATGAGGAAAATTGATAGCAGTGAAAACTCATATTAGGAAAACAGAACAAGATTAATTAAAGCTGGTGCTGAACCTCAGGCTTCTAGAAAAAGAAGAGCAGTACAAACCAAAAGCTCATACAAGGGAGGAAATTATAAAGATCAGGGCAGAAGTCAATGCAATAGAGACCAAAAGAAAAACACAAAAAAAATCAATGAAGCCAAGAGTTGGTTTTTTGAAAGAATAAACAAAATTGACAAACCCTTAGCCAACATTATCAAAAAAGGAAAGAAAAGGCCCAAATCCATGCAATTAAGGATGAAAAGGGTGAAATTACCATGGACCCAGCAGAAATCCAGAGGATCGTCACTTACTTCAAGAACCTACATGCCAATAAGATGGAAAATACAGAAGAAATGGACAGATTCCTAGATTTGTATGAATTACCAAAGTTGACTGAACTAAACAACTCAGTATCAATCAATGAAATTGAAAATGTAATTAAAAACTTACCAACTAAGAAAAGCCCAGGCCCTTATGGCTTCACTGCTGAATTCTACAAGACATTTAGAGAGTAACTACTGCAACTGCTGTTTAAACTCTTCAATGAAAGTTAAAAGGAAGCAATACCTCCAAATAAATTCCTGGAAGCAAGCATCGCCTTGATTCCCAAAGCAGAGAAAGACCCAACCAAAAAAGAGAACTATAGGCCAATCTCACTAATGAACATAGATGCAAAAATCCTTAATAAGATTTAGGCAGATAGAATAGAAGATCATACACCCTGACCAAGTTGGATTAATCCCAGGGATGCAGGGATGGTTCAACATATGCAAATCAATAAATGTCATACAATATATTAATAGGGCCAATGATAAAAACCATATGATCATCTCAATAGATGCAGAAAAAGCATTTGTCAAAATCCAATAGGCATTTATGGTAAAGGCCTTCTGAAAAATAGGAATAGATGGTCTCTACCTTAATCTGATATAAGCTATCTACAAAAAACCAACAGCCAATATCATACTAAATGGTCAAAAACTGAAATCCTTCACAATAAAATCAGGAACAAGGCAAGGATGTCTGCTATCACCATTTCTGTTCAATATAGTTTTGGAAACATTAGCTACAGCAATTAGACAAGAGAAAAAAATAAATAAAAGGAATAAAGACAGGAAATGAAGAAGTCAAATTGTCCTTATTTGCAGATGACATGATACTCTAAATAGAAGATCCCAGGAACTCCACCAAAAGTCTTCCAGACTTAATAACCAAATTCAACAAAATAGCTGGATACAAAAATCAGTAGCCTTCTTGTACACAAAGAACAGACTCACTGAGAGAGAAATGGGGCAAACAATTCCTTTCAAAATAGCATCCAAACAAATGAAATACCTAGGAATCAACCTAATGAAAGAAATCAAAGACCTTTAACTCTGAAAATTGTAGCACTCTGAAAAAAAGAGATTGAAGAGGATATCAGAAAATGGAAAGACATCCCTTGCTCCTGGGTAGGAAGAATCAACATATTCAAAATGGCCATACTTCCAAAACTGCTATATAGATTCAATGCAATCCCAGTTGAAATCCCAGCAGCATACTTCACAGACCTTGAGAAAAGAGTCCAAAAATTTATTTGGAATAAGAAGAGACCAGAATAGCAAAAGCATTTCTAGGCAATAAGACAAGGTAGGGGGTACCACAATCCCCAATTTGAAGCTATACTACAAAGATATTATGATAAAAACAACATAGTACTGGCAATGAAACAGACCTGAGAACTAGTGGAACAAATTAGAAGGTGCAAAAATAACTCCAGACACTTTCAGCCAACTCATCTTTGACAAAGGAGCCAAACACCCTCACTGGAGGAAAGATAGCCTCTTTAATAAATGGTTCTGGAAAAACTGGGTTTCAACATGCCAAAGATTAAAACTAGACCTATATCTCTCACCATGCACTAAACTAAAATCCAAATGGATTAAAGATCTAAATATTGAAACAGAAACACTAAACCAGCTGGAAGAGAGGTTAAGTAGAACTCTTGAAGACATTCAGGTAGGAAAAGATTTTATGAATAAAACTGCAGTTGCCAATAAACTAGCACAAACAATCAACAAGTGGGATGTCTTCTTAGTAAAGAGCTTCTGCACAGCAAGAGAAATGACCAACAATGTGAAGAGGCAATGCACAATGTAGGAAGAAAATTTTCACCAGCTCTTCCTCAGGCAAAGGCCTACTATCTAAAATAAATAAAGAATTTTAAAAAATCAGACCTCCCAAATTTAAAGACCCAATCTAAAAATAGGCATCTGAAATGAATAGACATTTCTCAAATAAAGAAGTAGAAACAGCAAATAAACATATGAAAAAATGTTCAACATCACAGGTCATTCGAGAGATGCAAATGAAAATGACACTGAGAGTCCACCTCATTCCAGAAAAAATGGGTGCTATCATGAAATCAACCAATAACAATTGCTGAGGGAGATGTTGGGAAAGAAGAACCCTGCTCCACTACTGGTGGGAGTGTAGACTGGTGCAGCTGTGGAAATCAGTATGGAGATACCTCAGAGAATTGGAATTACAGGTGCCATTTGACCCAGCTATCCCCCTGCTGAATATCTTCCCCAAAGAATTAAAAGAATCATACCACAGTGATTTATGTGCATCCATGTTCATAGCAGCACAATTTGTGATACCTAAATTTTAGATGCACCCCAACTGCCCATCAGCAGGAGGCTGGATAAAGCAAAAGTGTTTTTTTAATAAAATGGAGTACTACTCAACCATAAAAAATAACAAACTAGAGACACTTATAGCTAAATGAATGCACATTGAGGAGATACTCAAGTGAAATAAATAGGACGTGTAAATACTGAATAGATTCAGTGAGAAACTGAAAGTGTAAACAGGACTAAAAGGAATAACAGATATAACTGGTATAACTGAAAGCATACATAAGGACTAAAAGGTATAACAGATAATGGGAAATAGAAAGAAAAGGTACAAAGGTGAAGGGAAAATGGGAGGGGGTAGGAGAAAAGAAAGAAGGGAGTGAAATTAATTGGAGAAAAAAGAAAAAATGGAAACAAAGTCTTTGTTGATAGGCAAGGGTAGGGGGGTTGAAGGGAGGAGAGGGGAATGGGGGAGAAATAATAACCAAGATGGACTATGTAAAGGTGCAAATGTCCAATAATGAATGTCATTATATTATATACCTTCAATGTACCAATAAAATTTATTTTAAAAAAGAACAGCAGGGGTTTATAGCATAAGAATATTCTATAATTGCTCTTTTTTCCACTTACTATACCCACAAAAGAATTTGCATAACACTACTAATATTAATATCAACAGTGGTGACAAAATGATTACTGAAAAAATGCAAATTCTTTGTGTATGCTTCCTCTTTTATTGTTTGTAATGTTCAGAAATAGGCAGTCTGCTTCCGAGCTCCGTTCTCCTCCCATATTTATTGGAATTTTACTGTACATAAATTGTCATAGCATTAGCTAATGTTTTTCTTAGCTGTCACTTGGCATTACTTCTACGGACACCTATGCAGCTAATTCTAACTACTTGGTGCCCATATTTATGCCTCTTTAATCCTTTCATTTAAAAATATCGAAAGCCCACACTATTTTATATCATTTGTAGTTCTTTCTTGGGTTTTTTTACCTCGTTTCTCAGTTTTTCTAACTATATTATTCTTCATTTTCTTGATCTCTTTGTTTTGAAATCATAGGTTACAATTTTGCTGTTTGGAAGGTGTATCTTTCTATCATGATTTCACTGTTGCAAAAATGTTATTTTGCTCTTTATTTTCTTTTGTCTTATAATAATCAGACACAGGCCCGACCTCCATACCTCACTGCTGCTCATTGTAATGTGTAATTGGTTCCCTGAACTGTTTAGACGTAGCATGGTTCAGGAGTGCTTTATAACTTCATGAGCTTCCTCTTCTCTTGTTTTGTCATTTTCAGAAATAGGCAGCTTATGTTCTGGGGCTTCCTGACTGTTCTCCTCTCTGATTTTGCCTTTCCTTCTCCCTGGTTTCCATATCCTCTTAAATTCTGATTCTATTCCCCCATTATCCTACAGAGTTGGAAATCACTTGAGAATCTGGGGCTGGGTCGTTAGAGCCTCTCACACTTCTGTAATGCAGATTCTTTGCGTCCAGTCAGTATGGGAGAAAGTAAAATCCCTCCCCACCTCAGCAGCTGTTCTCCAGTGAGCCTTCAGTGTTTCCCATCAAAATCTACTGGGGTTCTTCTGTTCTTTGGTCTCTCAGATGCCAGTCTGCTGTTTCAATCTTGTTGTCTATAGATTTGCTAATGCCAGGGACATCTTATGGCTGTTGACTGTTTGTCCCTACCTGATTGTATATTAGAGTTTTGAGGATTTCTCTTTCCCTATTTTTGTTATAAATGTTATTATTGCTGAGTTGCTCTAATTTTGTCGTGATTCACAGAAATTAGAAATTACTGTCATTGCCACCATACTACTAGAATTCCTAAGTATGAATATTTTTAACTTTGATAATGTATTAGACAAAAAGTTTCAAATTTTTAACCATGTTATCATTTTACTATAAAAATAACGTAAGCTCATTCAGGATAAATACACAACAACAATTAAAACTGAACTCTAATACTCCAAATAAAACTAGCAGAATTAAGTGTATTTTATCTTTTCCTATGTGCATAAATAAAACATATTTGTGTACACTTGTATATATAATTTATACATATGTGTACATTATTGTATATGAATCAAATTGAGACTTTCAGTAAGCTTTTGCCTCATGTCCTCAATTATTTGAAAGTTTGACTTTTATGCAATTAAGGAGTTCACATGTTCAAAAGCTTGAGAAATTCTATATTAAGAGTGTTGATAAACTGCTTAACTAGCAACAGAAAAATATAGAATTTTCTCTTAGAGCATGCACAAAAATAAATTACAGAAGAATAACAGGTGAACATATTTGAATTTAAAAATGAAAATGAAAAACAACGTAAATAAAGGGAGGACGTCCAGACACAAACACACATAGTCACAAAGAAACATGACAGAAATGATGTCTTCTTAGGGTTCAGTTATGCAGTCACAGCATTCGTCAAGGATTTTAATTCTCTGTTGTTTAGATTGGTAGAGGTCACCTTGTTTAGTAAGGTATCAAATCAAGGCCCTGGAATGAGAGAATCCACTTTTCAAGGTATCCGTAGTAGATTTTCCTATTTAGTTAAGCTGTGAGAATCCTGCGTAAATACTTTAAATTCGTGAAAATTGTTATTAGTACATGTTTGTACTGCATTTATTGTGGCATGTTGGTACGTGCACACAGGGTATCTTTTTCTCATCTCCTTTCCCTCCCTACTCTCCCCATGCTCCTTTCATCTCATACTACAACTTATGAAGCAGTGAGTTAGCAGTAAGAAGAGGGAGGGCTGCTGTTATGGTGTTTTATCCTCTTGGCTGACAGTGAATTTCAGGAATTCAAATGTGGGTAAAATTCCCAAATTCTAGAAAATTAAAACAAAGGAATATACTCATAAACCAGGTAAGTGTGGAAGGCCATTGACGCAGTGGCTGAAGAAGCAGAAAATGAGTTAATCTACGATGCCAGCACAGTTGTACCAAACCCTGGCCCTTGCCCCCTCAGGCTTCTCTGAACTGGCACGTACCAAGTGAGCATCACATTCTGCACAGGCTAAGCCATATGTAAAAGTAAACAGTAAGCTTTAATGTGGAACACACATATTGCTTCTCACTGACCCTGGAGCTGATGTATACTGATGTCTTTATTTCCAGCCTTAAGAGCTTTCTGTGAGGACCAAAGTAGTGGACTATTTCAAATTGGCTGCTTTGACACATAAGAGTTGATAATGCAGTGCTCCTGTGAGATAGAGTATAAGCTGACCTGGGACTGGGATGCTTGTTTTGATCATCTCATACCATTTTCACTTCCTCAAACCCTTCCGGAACTCACCCAATGCTCTCTTGCAGGGTATTAATAAACACTTAACTTTCCTATAGTTTTTGACTGTTGGTAAATTCTTTTGTCATCCAAGGTACCAGTCTTTCATTAAGTTTCACATCACATGGCAATTAAGATTATTTTACTTTATCTATTCCCATATAGTTTCTTGCTGTATAAGTCTTTTTATATAAAAAAATGAGAACACTATAAAGCTGACATGGTTGGGATCATCACCAGATGAAACTGCTTGATATTTGTGAATAATATTCAAAAATATACTCCTTGAATAAATGGTGGACTGGTTCCATAAAATATCAAAGCCACATGGGTGTTTACGCCTGGAACACAGAGCAATGGGACACTTGGGTAGCCTGATTTGGACTTAAGGAGATACTCACTCCTAGGGCCAGCTCTGCATTTACACAACCCAAGAGGGTTAGTGCCTCTTTAAATTCTGTGCCAGAGGTGTTTATCACCTAGTCTTAGTCTTGCTTACGGGGCTCTTTTGATTCCAAATTGTGCCCCAGAACTTTTCCCATACAAATTTACATTTCAGAGCCCCCTAGTCACTAAGGTGTAGAAAGCTAGTTAGTAATTAGCCTGAGGGGAAATTCCACTCAGCCAGAAAGAGAAAGAGTGTAGATTCCAGTCCCTGGGTAGGATGAACATGTACTCTATATTCATCCCCATCTCCCAAGCAAAGAGCTATTAACAGGAAGCTGGAAAGAGAGAGGAGAGAGGAGAAGGCGGGGAGAAGAGGGAGGGAGGGAGAGGGAGAGGGAGAAAGAGAACATACATTTATAAAACCTGAGACTGAGTGTCACATGTCAGAAAGCAGGAGGCATTCTGCATGAGTGTGTATCGAAAGGTAACCATGGCTTTTATACTCTGCTTAGTGTGTAAAGCAAATAAGTATGTCTGCTTTGGGGGCTAGAATTTTTAAGGGTGATCCATGTTCAGCAGTCTCCTTCACTGTCCTAGAGGAATGAAACTGACTCTGAAAGATTCAGATGATAGTTTTGCATGATTTCTTTCCTATTTCCTCCCTTATAACATTTGTGGATGGACAGCGTTGGCTTATCAGGCACTTTATTTTGCACTCTCTTCCATTAGCCTGGATTCTTTCACATTGCTGGGGTCCCTGGGCATCTGTTGGAGGCATGCTGACACAGTTTATAGTCTGGCGGGCTTGCAGCTTTCAGATCTGGATGGAAGAGCGTATCCCTCCCTTCCCAACAATGCCTCAGTAGGAAGCACTTTAGGGAAAAGGAGAGGAATTTACTGAGCTGAGAATACTGAACAAAAGTCCAGGTCGGCTGTGCCTCTGAGCCTGAATGATGCACACTTGTCAGGGAATCAATTTCTATCACTTGTATCCTCCATGTCATCATCAGCTACCTTTTATCCTCACCCATCTCAGCATTTCTTTGTCTGTTACATTTGAGGGGAGAAAACAGTTATTTTCTCTGCTTCCACACTTCTTTCTTTCAGGAATGATTATCTTCTTATTCTTCCCACTCATAGCTCTCTCCTCATTATTCTCAGCAGGTTCGACATGAAAACCTGCCTCACTGTCCCAGGAACTTATTCTTTTGTCAGAGATTCTGGTTTCCCACATACTGTTAAGCTTTTGCAGCAAGATTTGTACCTATTTCTTGCTTAAAATAGCTGCCCACTTTATCTGCAGGACCATAATCTACATTATTTTTCCAACCAAGACTTAATAATTATAATAATACAATAACTATAATTTCCTCTGTATATGTATCATGTTGAAGATTTTGCATTATTTTCATTAGGGTTCCTACCACCTAGCCCCATCTTTCTCTGTAGACTGCACCTATTAATTTTCTCTTTCTATAACTAGCTGCTCCCTCTTCCCCTAAAAGACTCACATACTTTCCTGCTAATAGCCTTTTCTCATGCTAGACTTTTCCATTCCCATATATCTGGAGTGTCTTTATCCCAAAAGCTCACATTTTCCACAATAGCTGAAATCTTAACCATTCTACTGGGCCTGGTCATTATGTGTCCTCCTCTTCCATGAAGTCTCCTCAAACCCCACCACTCTGTATACAGAGCTCTTTGATTTTTGGCCCAAGGCTCTTTCCAAATTTATCTTGAAAGCCTTTCCTTTGCATCTTTGAAGTCATTGGATCAGAGAAGGAGATCCATTGTTTGTTCTTTGGGACTAGCTGCTGTGAAACATACTTCAGTTCCAGACATTTCAAAGTTCAAGTTTAGCATGCTAGATATGGTCATATAAACTTCACCTTGCAGGTGGAATATAAAGACATGCACAGAACCAAATAAGTCATGCTCACCTCGGTCTGTCACAGAGGACAGATGAAGACTGATGTAAATTCAACATGTATTTAACAAGTGCCCACTGTGTAGTCTCTGTATCAAGCATTCAGTATATAAGATGGATTCTACATTAAACACTTGATAAATGGACTAAGCAATATAGATTTATTTTCCTTCCTTCTGATGAGTTAATGTAGTGATATTCAAACCTGGCTGTGCAGCAGAATCACCTAGGGAACACGCTTTCATGTTTTTGTTTATTTATGCATTCATTTTGAATTTCATTTGTTTTGGGGGACTAAATAATATATTCACTGGAAACAAACCCAAAATATGGAAAAGGCATATGGTGAAAAGATCCCTTGCACATTCCTAGCATACAGTTCATCTCCCTAGAGAGCTTGCTAATGTATTTGATATCATCGAGGGATGTTTTAAAAATATTCCATAGCTCTGGGTTAATGAATGAGAATCTCTGATTCCCAGGAAAGGCCCTAAAATCAGAACATCTACACAACTCCAAAGTTGATCCTAATGAGTTGGTTTTGAAAATGTCCTTTTAGGGCTAAAGGTGTAGGGGAAATGGGAAGGGTAGGGGAAAGGTAATAAGGGAAAAAAAAAACATGAGAAAATGAAAAAAATTGAAATATATTTATCAATAGGGAAGGGAGGAGGGGGTGAAGGGAGGGCAGGAATAAGGGTAAAAAATGAGAACCAAGACCTGTCATGTAAAGGTACAAGATCCCAATGACGAATGTAACTGTGCTGTATACCTAAAATGTACCAATAAACTCAATGAGAAAAAAAAAATGAATGAATGAATGAATAAATAAATAAAATGTCCTTTTAAAAAGTAGGTTAGTGGATGAGAAGAGGAAGGTCAGGGAATAATTTAAAGATAACAGTAAGAATTTTGAGTCCAGGCAAAAAAGACTCATTGACTATGAATGGAGGACAGTGGGCTGCAAACAATTCAGATCTTTGTGGAATCCAGAAATAGAAAAATGAACAAGCACAATAGCAAAGGAGCATTACCCTGTAGTCTGAGCTTCTGCAGCCCACGTACGGTGGCCAGAGCCATTTTTAACTCTCACTTTCCCGGCAAGATCCTAGGATATATCATTGCTATGAGATAGCCATGTGCTTTGGGACAGAAGGACCCTTTTTGCATTTGAGGTGACTTGACTCAGAACAGAAACTACAAATCTCTGGCATCTACAACAGCAGCTGCTGTATGTTAGATCCCAGTTGCCAATTCTCTGTCCTCCTAGATGGAAACAACTTAAGGGATTTTTTTTTCTCTCTCTTCCAAAAGCTAGCGGTGAAAATGCAATGATAGTGTGGATTCCATAGAACAAATTTAATTGAAGAATGGCCTTTTATATTTTTCAGAGTGCTAATGAGAGTATCATACTGGATATAAATATGCACATGACTAGAACATGCTTGTATACAGGCCATTCATGAAGAGAAACTATACTTAACTGTAAGACTCACCCAGAAGCTGGCAAAACCATCTTAGTTCACCTGGATAGACAGATACAGTTATACCAATGGGCACTAAACCTGGCAGTGCAGGCTTCTAACTTCATGTCACCTAGCTGTTCCCTTTAATGTGATGCAGGCAACAGGAAGTTGAGGATGGGGAGAAAGTAAATTTACAGGACACTGAGGGTCTACCATGAAAAGGGTCTGGCCCTGCTATCTCCTTACCCTCCCCACAGGAAGTCATGCTGTCACTTTAGGGCTCGTGGTTCACTATTATCTTTATCTATCTTTCTCCGTCTGTGCCTGGTTCCTCAGGATTCTTGAGATGAAAAAGCTCCTCATGTCTTAGTTTCTTCATTGACAAAATAATGCTTACGTTAAAAAGTTGTTCAGAGAAAGTCTAAGTAACTTTATAGTGGTTCTTATTAATAATTTACTCTTCTGCATATTCATACTAGAATTCTCCCTAGCTAGCCAGAACTCCTCAACCATTGGTGGAACTTTCCATGCTTTCCACAAATATTTGATGACCAATTGCAGTTAGATTTAAGAAGTCACAAATGCTTTCCAAAGTGTTCTGAGTCTCATTAAGAGATTCTTAAATAATTAGCTTATTCATTTTTTCCCTAGGATACTGGGATTATAAGGCCCAAAGCATTGAATGTACAGTATCTCAGACCCAAAAGGAATCTCAGAGATGGCAGCCAGCCAGAACCTCTGCTTACGAGAGAGAATCCTGAAGCCCAGAGATAGAGCACAGATTTACTCAGAAGTGTAATCAGCAACATAGACCACTGTTTTTAACCTCTAAACATGCCCTGTTATAGACAGAGCTACCATGACAAAATACCACAGGCCCGGTAGCTTACACAACAGATATTTGTTTCTCATACTTTTGGAGTCTGGAAGTCCAGAAATGTGACTGGGTCAGGAGGTCTGATTTCTTGTGAAATTTCTCTCCTTGGCCTACAGATATCTGTCTTATTCTTCACATAGCCTTTTCTGCGTATGCATCCTTCATCTGTCTTTGTATATCCAAATTTCTCTTATAAGGGTGCCATTCTGATTGGATTAGGACTCACTGTAGTGGCCTCATTTTATTTATTCATTTTAAAAATAAGTTTTATTTTATTTCATCCCATCCCCCTGTCAAGTCCCCTCCCCTCCCTATGTCCAAAAGCTTTGTTTCCATTTTAACAAGCACAGCCTTAAAGGACCTATCCTTAAATGTAGTCACATTCTGGGGCACTGGGGACCAGGGCTTCAGCGTACGAATTTCAAGGGACACAATTTAGCCCACAAAAGTGCTCTATCTCAGGATGCCACCCCCCCACACACATACACCGTGATTATTCTCCAGATGCCAAATTAAGTACCATTTCCTTGAAAAACCCACCATTTGTGCCAGGTCAAGCCAAGCTTGAGACATATTTGTGGTAACTTCTTCCTTCTGCTTAGTGTGATTGCTAACAAAAAAATAATGACAGGAGTAGCTGCTTCACCTATGCCTCCTTCCAGGAGGTTTGCTCTTCGCCAAGACACAGGGAGCTGGCTTGTCTTGCTCATGGCTACACCCCAATGTCTCTCTAGTAGCAACTTAAGAAACAATTTACTAAATAAACAAATAAATGAATAATGTTGTAAATGAGTAACCAGAATCACGAGGCTTTGTTTGATATTGTCATTTCCAAAATATATTGTTTTTTCCCTTTGGCCATAATCCTCCTGTCATAAAATTTTAGCTGGGTTCGAAAGCCCAAACCACCTCCTCCAGTCATCTTTACTTAAAGCACAGTTAATCCTTCCCCAGCAACCCCACAGCACACTATTCATATACTTGATTTCATACTTAATATGACTTAATAAGGATAAGTTGTTAACACACTTATCCCTATACTTATATCGTCTAAACTAAGACAAGGACCGAGTTTCATTAAATCAGAGTTCACTTCAAATCTCTGACACACAGTATAATTCTTAACACAAAGTGGTATTACAATAAAAAGTTAATGCTTTTTAACAGGAAGAACAGGACCATAACCCAAATCAGTGGAGAGAGGTAGGTGTGAAGGTTGCAAAGAAATTCTTAGATTCCAGGGCCAGGGATTTATCTCAGTGGCACTGTGCCTGCCTGGCAAGTACAAGGTCCTATGTACGATCCTTAGTACCAAAAGAAAAACAAAAAAGAAGTTCTTAGATTCCAGATATTCTAGGGGCATTTGCTGCCCTGCCCACCTCAGAGGCTTCAGGAGTTCTCCCTGCATTTCCCAGAAATGGTTTGTGGAGATGTCTGTAGAAGAACTCTAATAACTAAATTCATTAAGTCTCTGAGGTAATTTTCCTTAAAAACAGAGAAAGAGGCAAGTAAATAAAAAAGAAGAGAAGGAGGAGGAGAAGAAGAAGGAGAGGGAGAAGGAGGAAAAAGAAGAGGAAGAAAAAGAGGATGAGGAGGAAGAGGAAGAACAAGGGGATGAGGAGGAAGAGGAAGAAGAAGAGGAGGAGGAAGAGGAGGAAGAGGAAGAGGAAGAAGAACAAGAAGGAGGAGGAGGAGGAGGAAGAGGAGGAGGAGGAGGAGGAGGGAGGAAAGC
>NW_022900921.1:30284081-30313051 GCF_012274545.1 Fukomys damarensis | reverse complement strand
CAAGAAGGAGGAGGAGGAGGAGGAAGAGGAGGAGGAGGAGGAGGAGGAGGAGGAAACAAGTCAGAGAATCTCCTTGAATCTAACTTCAACTAGGATAAGATCTTTGTTTACATAGACTTAAGCACCAATGACTGAGTCAGCCAGACGAAGTAAATAGAGGCAGGGACTTACCTAGTCTAGATTCTGAAGTCAAGTATGGCTTGATCTCCCCTTCTGTAAAAAGAGAATAATAACATGCTCCATGTTTCACTGCAGTATAGCAACATTCAGACACAATGTCATGATCCAAAGAGCCCTCTGGAGGGTTAGCCAGCTGCTCCAGTTGTGGAGGGCCTTGTTTAGCTTCAATATGGTTGAGAAAAAGGAAAGCCAGGATCCTGTAGAAAGAGGTATCTAGGTGTAGACCAACAGAGATATCCTCAAATATTCTGCCTGATGTACTGGGCACTGTGAGGTTTGCTGAGTACACTGATTTATAAAAACTGAGAATCTGTCCCTCCATTTTTCCATCACTATACATGCAGGGATCCCGGCCCCTGAGCATCTTCATCTGCCAATGGAAATCACCCTGTCCTGAATTCTCCGCTTATCTTAACATGGAGATGGACATGAGACCAATATAACATGTGGTTAAGAGCAGCTCTGTTGTTTACTAGCTATACGAGGTAGGGAAAGCATCTGACCTTTAGGCTCCTTTGCTATGACAAAAGCAACAGTAGCTGCCTGATAGGATTGTTGAGAAGCTTAAACTAGATGTTTAATGTGGTAGGAAAACACAGGGTTTGATGCACAGAGTTCAACAAACAGGAGATAAGTTATAATATTGTAACCTTATAAATTAAAATTAAAATATAAAATTCTTACAATTTTTCTTCTTCTTCCAGATCTGCTGTTATGGTCCATTCTGCCTTCATTATTCCTTCTAGGAAGTTCTTACTCAAGCCCAAATTAATCCAATTTAGTCCAAGATATATATCTCTTATTGAATTTCCAACCCTGGTCACTGTGTAATCTGTGTAGGTAGGCAAACTTTCTCACACCAGGGACTTCATTACAATAATTCCAGAGTTCAGGTAAATGCTTCCCTTTTCCACCTCTCTCCCAACCCAGGCAAGCCCCTAACTGCTATTTCTTTGCAAACCAGGTTTAGGAAACTGCATAGTCAGGGTATAAGAGCTCCTGGCTCACATTTGTCAAAGTGCTTCCACTTGAGAGCCATTGCATTTTCTTAAGTAAGCAGCATAGTTATTAGCTTCAGGATATGCAAATGGCACAGAGTTACTGAAGCACTGAGTTAAGAAGTGCAAATGTCACAGGTAGAAAGAAAATGTAAATACAGTCACAGACTTGAAAGTGCAGGCAGCAAATCAGCTGTGAGATAGAATGTCCTTGGAAAACAGTCAAAATGTAGATTCAGGGAAGGCATTGCCACAAAGGGTATTGCTACCTTCAGGTGTTTTCCACATCTTGGCATATGGTAGGTGATCAAGAAAAACTAGCTAAATAAAGAATTATAGAAATAATAGACATTTATTTTATTGATAATGTTAAAATGGTAGGGTTGAAACAGTTTAAAAATCATGGTCTTTCCTTGGTCTTTTCCTTTTATCATATTTTAATCTTATAAAATGCATTTTCAATTGTCTTATCAAATGTCTCTCTAAGTCCAAGTATCATAACTACTTAGACACTTGTCTCTAACCCAGGATCATATACTGATAAACTCTGGGCTTCCATACACTTTATGAGGAATTGACTCACATACTCAGTCATAAAAATCCCAGAATGCTTCATATTCCTACATTCATTCCAATACTTCCCTCAAGCATTTGAACATATTCTGGGTACCTATTTCTCCATTGATACCCACCCTTATTTATATGCTATATCAACATATACAAATATAGCAGTGTTGTATTTGTAGGTAAAATCGCCATGAGTCACCCAGCTTCACAAGTGGTTGCTAGAGATGTTCTATATCTCAATCTGGTCATGTTTGCACATAAGTAATCACTTATTAGGTTGTGTACTAAAGATGCATACTCCTGATTATGTGCATATTAAACTCAATTTTAAAAATTTAAAACAAAACAAAATTTTGCAACATAGACACTTGGTATTAGGTCAGAAGGAATCAAAAAGTGAGATGTCAAGCAACACAAGTTCAGACTTATCTTTCAAATTTACCTGCAAGAGGAAGTATCAACTAACACCTGAGGATGCTTATTGCACCCTCATACGCTCTTGACATACATAGCGATCATAGATTGTGGTCAGTATGGATGTGCTGCCTGTCCCTCATGAAATTAATTCCAGAGACATCACTAAGTCTTACAACACAACTCCCTTTCTATACATGATAAATTTGCTGCACACTGCTGACACAGTCTTGGGAAAAACTGCACTGGGCCGACATTAGAGATATCTATATTCCTGTTTGCACTCACAGAACATTACATCTAACACTGGCTCATTTCAAATGCAAAGGGAAATTTTTTTTTAATAACAAAAATATGTACTTCTGTTAATGCCGAACAATTTTGAAAAATAATTCATCTGGAAAAATTGTATTAGCTGTGAAAATGACATTTCAATATTTTGAGTGCTTTTGGCTTAAGAGGAAGATTCCCTCTGTGGCCACATGTAGGCTGGGCATTTTTCAAACAGTTCAGCCTTTCAGAACTTCTGAAATCCATTTAGCTTGGAAATGACTAGGGTATAGTTCAATCAAAAAAATAAGGCTGAGTTGCTAAAGGGTACAAAAGCCATCATGGGGGAAAATCAATTTTGGAAGGCCTAACATGGCTCTCAGCAATAAGTTCTGAAAGTTTGCTGTCCCTAATAGGCAACAGCCACCTAAACATCTGCTCTCGGAGGTCATTTATTTTATGCACTGGGACATGTGTTCCTTTAGTACCTTGTCCCTGGATTCCTTTAGCACCTGTCCAATTGCAAGTGAGACTTCACTTGAGAGCTTACCATGTACAGTGACAACAGCACCACAGGCTTTGGTTTGAAAACTCATCAGTAACACACTGACCACTGTACCACTTTGACCTGGAACTCTGTCTATAGTTTTCTCATTTGTAAGATGGGCTGAAAAACCACAACTTTTTCAGAATTTCTGTGAATATCAGATATAAGACAGAAACTTCCATTTAAAAAATCCAGTGATTTATAGCTACAGATGCTTAGATTGTACACTGTAGAAGTCATAAAGACAAGTCACTCAAATTCTTTCCCACAAGGAATCCATAGTCAAGGCATATAATGATAATCAATTGTATATATTGAGTGACTTTTCTTTATTATCCTTCTATTCTCTAACTTATTTGTCTAATATTTATTAATTATTTACTTATTTGTTACTTTAGGTTTCATTTTAATTCTATTTTTTAGTCTCAAGAGTAAAGTTTTAGGTCATTGATTGAAATTTCTTTTATTTAAAAACAATATATACATATTGTTTTAAAACATATATATAAATAAACAATATGTATAAACAATATATATGTATAAATAAACTATATATATAAATAAACTATACATATATATATATATATATATATATATGTATGTAACAACAGCGATAAACCTCCTAAGTGCTGCTCTAAGTTGCATCTAAGTTGTGGTATATCATGTTCTTATTTTCACTCATTTTAAAATATTTTCCAATTTAATTTTTTCTTTATTTAGGAATGTGCTGTTTAAGTCCATTTTGTATGCATTCATATTTGTGAATTTCCAAAATTTTGTCATGTTATGGATATCTAATTTAACTCCTTTGTGGTTACAACATCAATCAATCCCAATTGTTTTAAATTTAATGAGGCTTGTTTTATGGCCTAACAAATGTCAACCTAGAGAATGCAATGTGCATTTAAAAGAATGTGTTTCCTGCTATGAAGTACAGTGTCTAATAGATGTCCATTAGGCTTAGTCACTTGATAGTGTTATCTACATCTTCTGTTTCCTTGTTGTTCTCTGTCAGTTTTCTTTCTATTATTGAAAATGGGTCCTTGAAGTTTCCAATTATTGTTTTGGAATTGTTTGCTTCTGCCTTCAGTTCTGTCCATTCTTGCTTAATGAAGCGCTGCAGTTAGGTGCATATAAATTTATAATGGTTTAGTCTTCTTCATGCATTGATCCTTCTATCATTATAAACTATTTTTTTTTGTCTCTAGAAACAATTTTTGTATTAAAGCCTTTTCTTTTCTCATCTTAACATAGCTCCTCCATCTCTGTTTTGGTTATTGTTTTCATGGCATATCTTTTGCTGTTTTCTATCTTTCTACCTATTTATATCTTAGAATCTAAATTACATGTCTACTAGACAGTATATGGTTATTTCATTGATTATGTCCCAAGTCTTGGAAGTTCTATTTATTTTTTTCATTCTTCTCCTCAGAAAAGACCTCAATTGACCTACACTCATTCTAACTGTGACAGTGTAGCTTTGACCATGATTTCTGCTTAATTATAAGATTTTCAAGAAAAGCATAGATAACTTACCTCTATGTTCTTCTGTGCAAGTTTTTTGAGTCCTTTCCTTAGTAATGTTGTTTTCTAGTCACACCTTTTAAAGTACCTTCAAAAAATGAAAATAACCAAGAGTTCAGCTTTATAAAGACTAACACATTATCCCTTTGTTTCAAAAACAGACCTTCTATAATTCTGCAAGAGAATGTTTGTCTACTTTCACTTCCTCTTTTATTATTGCTTCTCCCTCTAGAACATCTATGTCCATCTCTGTACATCCTGACGGTTTCATTACTGCCTCTGCAACTGTGTTCAGAGAGTGGCTTATTGGTTCTCATCAGCCTTTTAATTCAATAGTCTGCTTACTTCTTATATCTCCATAATCAGATTTCTAAACAAAGCTTGATCCTATCCTGATCTCTTCAGCTTTCTTCTTACAAACATTTTTCATTTCGGCACCAACCAAATGCTGTTTCCATGTGTTCTGTTACTTTGTCATTCTTATTTGCGAGTGAGATTGTGAACTATGAGATTTTGTCCACTCTCATCCAACATCCTTTGAATTATTAGTTTTTTTTAAAAGCATTCTTCTGGATGACTGTATTTACATCTGTCTGATGACAAATATCTCCAGCAGAGATGACCTGGAAGGGTCCTGTCTTTGTACCAATCTATTGTGTGAAGGATTCAAGCACTGTGCTTGCAACTATTGAACAGTTGCAACATATAATTGTAGGGTTATTTTGCCCTGAAAATTCTATGGGAGGATAATAAGCAAAGAAAATAGTAGAAAGGAGGAGGCAGGGTATAAATTGGAACGAAAAAAAATCAAAAAAGTACTCAAAGAGCTGCATAAGAAGCACAAATCAATTTTTTTCCTTGAAAATATAATTTATAAGAACTGACAATTTTTTTGTTCTTTAGAAAAAATACAATGCACATTTATACTAGGCAGACATTGACCAAGTCTTCCCACAACTGCACAACAAGCCTAAGGAGAAAGAAAAAGCTAATATTGTTTCAGGAGGATCATTGTACATATACACAAATACTTAGTTCGTATCTGGATGTCATCTACATAAAACTCTGTGTGCGTGTGTGTGTGTGTGTGTGTGTGTGTGTGTGTGTTAAATATATGGTCATATCCAAACATCACATATAACAATAAATAGAGATTGTCTGTATACAGTATATAGGTGGTCTGTAGATATAAGACTACTAGTGATAGGGTCCCTCTTCTATTTTGTCTGTCCCCAAGTAGCTTTCACACTGAGAAAGGTATTTTTATAATTTTTTTCCCCCAGATGGGAACAAAGTCTAGCTACCACTGACATTTTAAAATTTCTCTTCTCTCAGTTCTATAAACAAATGGTAAATACCTTGGCTTGTGTGGGTCTCAGGAAATGTTCTAATTATGGCCTAGCAACAGTCACCTCCCTCATAAATGTAGGTATATCTGCAGAATAAACCATAAGGAGAAAATATTTTCCTCCAGTATTTTTAAAGATAGATCTGAATAGTGTGTTATCTCACAGGGCCAGCAATGCCAGACTAAGACTATAGAATGGCATTCTTCTCTCTCAAAGTTTATGGAATATTCTATTTGAGTTTGATGCCATCTACGTGTCTCCAAATTTGCATACCTG
This sequence comes from Fukomys damarensis, assembly GCF_012274545.1. Lineage (NCBI taxonomy): Eukaryota > Metazoa > Chordata > Mammalia > Rodentia > Bathyergidae > Fukomys > Fukomys damarensis. The sequence continues at coordinate 30,306,926 of NW_022900921.1, read as the reverse complement.
TATATTTTCTAGTCAAGCCTTCAACACATGGGTCTTCGAGGGCACTCTCCAGATCTACATCACAATAAGCTGATATCTGAAGGGCAGTTTGGAGTAACTGGGTACAAACATTGTGCTGAGTATTCTAGGCAGAGGGTGTAGAAGCAGCGTCTTACACGGAAGAGGTCCTGGGTGTCCGCAGCCATCACCTCAATGCTTTTCCACCTTCAGTTATGCTCTCACCCTTCTCTTTAGTTTTATAACAATGAATGTTATGAAATTGAGCTAAATTTCAAGTGAAGCCCAATTTATCAGTCTTTTATGTTTCATTCACTTTTTCCTATAAGGCCATAGAGATATTCTCTCATGTTTTCTTCTAGAAACTTTAATTTAATTCACATTTATTTATATAACTATCTAGAGTGTGTGTGTGTGTGTGTGTGTGTGTGTGTGTGTGTGATAATGATCAATATTATTTGCTATTTACTATTGACTTGATATCACAAAAATTTCTTCTTGGTATCTTGAAGTAAATTTTTGTGTGTGTGTGGCTTTTTGAGGCAGAGTCTCACTGTGTAGTTGAGACTGACCTGGAATTCACTATGCAGTCCAGGCTGGTCTCGAACTCACAGCAATCCTCCTGCCTCAGCCTCCCAAGTGCTGGGATTACAGGTGTGCTCCACCACACCTGGCAGTAAATTTTAACTAATTGTATTCTTTTCATTCAAGATCATCTTGGTGTTTCTTGACACTTTGGGTTTTCACCTAAATTGCAGAATAAAGTTCTCAGTGTTCATGAAACAAAAATATTGCTGGGATATTGATGAGAGTTGCATTGAACCTATGCATACATTTCATAAAAATTGTTATCTTTACAACTCTAACTCACGCACATGGATGGGTTATCCCCAATTTTAATTCTCTTTTAAATTCTAAATAGTATTATTTCCCTACACAGAGGTTTTATATATCTGTTGTAAAAATATTTTAGGTATTTGCTATTTGTGATGCTACTCTAAATGGAAAATATTTATATCTTGAATTATATGTTCTAACTGATCCTGACAAATATGAATGGACTTTGTACTGACTTGTGTATCTAGCAATTACTAAAGTCATTTACTAATTTTGTTAATGTATCTGTACATTCTTCTTATTCCCTATAGCTTTATTTCTTTTTCTTGTCACTGTGCTGGATAAAGCCTGCTGACCAAGATCAAACAGAAATAGGGGCAAGATAATCTCATGGTTAGTCTTTAAGAGAAATCTTTATTCTAAATTAGGCCTGTTTTCCATGGAGATATCTTGTATCTAGTTAAGAATGCTTTTTTAATCTTTTAGTTTATTAAGAGTATTTTAAAAATTATAATTTTTAAAATTTTTGAAAAACTTTAAAATATGTATCTTGAGAGTCATATGAATTTATTACTTGTTCTCTTCATATAGACAATTGCATTGATTTGCAAATATTAACTAAAATTTGCACTTGTGTGGTTGTACCACTATGATCATGATGTGTTCATCTGTTTTATATAATCCTGGGCTAGATTTACTGTTTTACTCAGGACTTTTGCCTCAATTAAAATCTCCTCTTCTTTAATATTCTTGTTTGGTTTGGCCATCAAGTCTGCCTCATTAATAAGCTAAAGCTACTCATCTTTTTGTGATCTCAGATTTTGTCATAGTATGGCATTATTTTTTCCTTAACCATTTAGTAGAAATCATAAACAAAACCATTAATCTTGGAGTTTCCTTTGAAAGAAAGTGTTGAATTTCAATTTTTATTTCCTCTTGGTTTTAAAATTTTTCTAGAATTTATCAAATTTATCCAAATTTTTCATTTCTTTTCTTTAGTACATTTTTGTGATACAAAATGAACACAGTCATTGTGGGTTATTCAGACATGTAGACACATTTTATTTCTTTTTACATGCCCTTCTCTTTTCCCCCTTCCCCTTACAACATCCTTTGGTTCCCTTCCCATTTTCAAAAGATCTGTCTCCCCTTTTCCTATTGTCTATATCTTATTTTGCTCTTTAATTTATTTATACTTTGGTCTTTTCATATAAAGGAAACCACACAATAGTAAAGCTTGTGTGTCTGATTTGTGTCAATAATCATTATCGCCTCAAGGTACTTCTACAGCTACAAAAGATAACAAAAGAAGTGGAATAGGTGGATTGAATTAATTTCTAGTTTTAGTTTTTTGGGAAATTGTCAAACTGATTTCCATGTAGTTGTACTAGTTTATATTCCGACCAGCAATGTAGGAAGGTTTTTCTCTCCACCTGGCCAGCATTTATTAGATTTCTTGGTGATAGCTATTATTTCTGGAGTAAGATGAAATCTCAGTGTTGTTTTAATTTGCATTTCTCTAATGGTGAGCAGTGCTGGACATTTTATTATTATTATTTTGTGGCCATTTGCACTTATTTTGAGAAGTATCCATTTCACTTGCCCATTTTTCATTGGACCTTTTTTTCTGAAGGAGGTCTAAACTCTTTTGTGTTCTTTGTGTATTCTAGATATTAATATCCTGTCCAAGATGTATCTGGAAAATTTTTTCCCACTCTGTAGGTTTTCTCTTTACTCTGCTATTTTCTTTGCTGTGAAGGACCTTTTAATTTAATATGATGCCATTTGTTGATTTGGGTGTTATTTCTTGTGCACCTGGGGTTCTATTCATAAAATCTTGCCTATGACTATGACTTCAAGATTCTTACCTATTCTATCTTCCAGCCGGTTAAAGTTTTGCTTTAATATTTAGATCTTTGAATCATTTTTTAGTTTAGCATTTGGCAAAAGATGTCAGTCTAGCTTCTATCCTCTGCATGTGACTAGCCAGTTTTCTCATAATCATTCAGTAAAGAGGTGATTTTTCCTCCAGCATATGTTTTTGGCACCTTTGCCAAACATCAGGTGACTGAATGTGTCTGGGGTAGTTTCTGCATTCTCTACTCTCTTCTATTGGTCCATGTACCTGCTTTGCACCAGTACCATGCTGTTTTTATCATTGTACCTTTGTAATATAACTTGAAATCCAGAATTGTGATGCCTCCTGCTCTGTTCTTGTGGCCCAGGACTGCTTTTGCTATTGTGTCTCTTCTGGTCCCATATGAATTTTAGTATTATTTTCTCTAGTTCTATGAGTAATGTTGTGGCTATCTTCCTTGGGATTGCATTAAACTTCAATAGCAATTTTGAGAAAATGACTATATTGACAATGTTGGTTCTGCCATATTAAAAGAGGAAAAGCTAAAAGCTTTCCTGCTAAAATCAGCAACATAAGCAAGTCTAAAATCCCAGCACTTGGGAGACTGAGGCAGGAGGATTGCCATGAGTTTAAGGCCCGACTGAGCTACATAGTGAGTTCAAGGCCAGCCTGAATTACATAGTAAGAACTTATTTCAAGAGAACAAGCCATAAAAAATCAGGAACATGACAAGGATGTCCACTATCACAACCACTGTTTAATGTAGTCCTTGAAATATTAGCCTAAGCAATTGGGCAAGAGAGAGAAATATAAAGGAAATGTACAGGAAAGGAAGAAGTAAAATTGTCTTTAGGAGATTAAGTAATTCTTTGTGCAGAATACTTGAAACATTTCACAAAAAGATTCCTATGATGAATATCCAAATTCCTTCTTGTAGCAAAATCAACAACAACAAAAAAACAACAAACAAAATCAACACAAGCAGAGGGCCAGGGATTTAGCTCAGTGGTGCCACCGCCTGCCTTGCAAGCACAAGGTCCAGAGTTCGATCCCCAATACCCCCCAAAAAATCAATAGCATTTCTGTACATCACTAATAAATCCACTGTGAAACTTGGAAAATAATACCATTCACAATAGCATAAAATACTTAAGAATTAACCTAATCAAGGGAGTGAAATACCTAAACAAATTTTTAAATTTTATTTACCCTATTTTTTTATCTATCTTGTCTTTCACTAATTTTTTATCCTACTTTATGATATTCTTTTTAAATTTTTTTCTTTGGATGTGATATACTTTTTCTTTTCTTTCTTTTTTAAGAAGGCCATCAGCCCATTGTCATCTATCTTCCCATATAAAAATTTAGGGCCATAAATTTGTCTAAACTTGGCTTTATTTGTAGCCTCTAGACTTTTGTAACTTTTTATGATATACATACATCAACTTTTATTATGTCACTTGAGTACTTTTTATAAAATCGGCATGCCCATACAATAGAATAATATTTCTTATTCACCTTATTGTCACTGGGAGAAAATATCCAATACTCAAAACTTAAAGGAGGACATGTTTATTTTTGCTTACAATTTCAGACCATGGTTGACAGGCTCCAAGGCAGAACAGGATGGCAGAGGGTCATGGTAGAGGAAAACATGCTCATTCCATGGCATCCAGGAAGCAGAGAAAGAAGGGAGGAGCTGGGGACAAGAATACACCTTTGCAGGTCATGCCCCCAATGACCAACCTCCAACCTGGCCTCATTTTCTAACGGCACATTCAGCTACTGAATTCATCAATGGATGAATTCACTGATAAATATAGCCTACATGTGATTCAATCATCTTCCACACACTTGAGAATTTGGGAGGACATTTTGGATCTAAATCATAGCAGTATTTTTTCAGCAGTCCATAAATGCCTTACCCATCTTCTCATGCTTTTTCCAAAACAGATAACTACTTGCCACATGTCTAAACCTATAAATTTTTTTTCCTGTTTTTCAATTGAAATTGTATCATATACTTTATTTTGTGTCTGTTTTCTTTCACTCAGTACTTTTTCATACATCCACGTTGCTGTGTGCAGTTCACTAATTTTCATTCTGAATGGTATTTTGCTATGTGAACCTATGTCAACTTATTTAATCACTATAAACTTTATGGTTAATTAGGTCAATTTTAGTTGGCACTTTTACATATAAAATTGTTCTGAGCTATCTTGCTTGAGCCTTTCAATGCACATACACAGGCATTGGGAGTGGAAAAAATAGACCTATAAATGAAATTATTGTTCATACAGAAAACATATAATGAGAATTAAGAGTAGTTTATCAATAGCATTGTGAAAGAGTTCTAGTTCCTTCACACCTTTGCTTAATATGAGACATTGTCAGCCTTTTCAACTTTAGCATTTCTGGTGGATGGGTAGCGTTTGTATATTGTTTTTTATTTATACAATTAGCTTGTGATTTTTTTTAAAAAAATCTGGAATGAGTATTCCAGTAATTAATAGGGCTAAAAAATTAAATCTTATACTAATAAGTAATTCAACCTTTGAATTCAATGTATCCACTCATTTATTTATATATTTTTAAATTTCTTTTAATGATATTTTCTAATTTTCAGAGTAGATATATATCATTTTTAGTTTTAATTGGGTATGTGATATTTCCAATATTATTTTTTGATAATTGTTTCATATTTTCACCTTCCTGTTAGTTCTGATTTATTTAACACAGTTTTTTGTATTTGGAAATTATATTCTGCAATCTTACACTGATGATTAATTCTTTCAGAAAGTTATCAGTATATATTTTTGTTTGTCACATAATTATCTTATGTTCAAATAATGACTGTTTTCTCTCTCTTTCCAATCCTCACAATTTTAATTTCCTTTTCTTGCTTTATTGCACCATTTAGGACCTTCAGTTCAATACTGAGTAGAAGTAGAGTAATAGACCATTTAGCCTTGCTCCCAGTCACAAACAAAAAGTGTTAACATTTTATCATTAAATTTGTTCAAAGTAGGTTTGTTTGCAGTTATCTTTTATCAGTTTAAGAGCTTTTCTTATATTTCACGTTCCCTGAGAATTTTTATAATCACGAAAGAGAATTTTAAATTCCTCTCTGCTCAAAATAGTTCTTTTTATATGTCTATTTCTAGGTCCCTTTCTCTAGTCACTCTGAATAATTTACCCTAAGCTTTCAAGTATCACCATAAATACTTCAAGAGGCCCTTACAAACTTTTTGACTAAGTTCAGAACCTCTACTACATCCACGTCTTCACCATATCTTGTTTGAATGGATTGCTTACCTATCATCTTAACCAGTCTGTAAGCTTCTGGAATATGAGTTCCATGTCTCTGATTCACCACTGCTTTCAGGATCTGGAGCATAGATTAACTCTCACACAGCATAATTATTTAGCCTATAAATAATTATGGAAAAGAAGGGATGAAGGGGAAGAGAGGGACATTCAAAGTTACAAACCATACAACAGTTTTTATCATAAAGATGTCACTATTGTTATCTTGATGATTTCTCCTTTTCTTCAACTCAGATAAAGTGAAGGATTTTCTCTCTTTCAAAAACTAAAAGCAGATAGCTAAAATTCTAGAGCAGTAATAAAGGTACAGGCAATAACTATTCCTCTAGCCAGCAAAATCTTCAGTAGTATCTAACAGAACAATGAGCACATAAATGAACTATAGAAGAGCAGAAAAACTGCCTCTGGTTAGCAAGGATCTGCCTTAATAGAGCCTCTTCAAGTTTACCAGGTAATAATAGAACCCTAGAACAGGGATATGAGGAACAGAAAGAAGCAGAGTCTATTTATAAAATTATTATGAAACTCTAGGGACAATCCATTTGTGAGACAAAACCACCAACCATTGACTATATGCCTGGCTCTCCCAGCAGACAATTTCCAAGGTAAAGAGCCCTCATATTTAATTGAAATATTTTCTTGCACAGTCTTGTTTCACTTGAACTTAATGGAATTATTTAATATGCAAGAAATACTAAGGGTCTTACCAATCAGAATGGCTTTTGATCCTGTAATCTCCTAAGTCTAGGTCCTAAAGTAAAACACAGAAATATGAGATTTATATGTAAACTTTTTTATCCTATTAGTTTTTACTGTAGCAAAACACCAAAATATTTTCTAAGTGTCACCCAAGAAGGCACTGAGAAAATAAGTTATGGACTATGTATATGACTTAATGTCATTGCAGTATCTATAGTTGTAATTTCAAAAGTTTTGTAATAACATGGGGAAATGTTCTTGTTACGTAAAACCAACCAAGAAATTTTTAAAAATCTGTACATATATATGACTACATTAATATTAAAAACAAAAAATATATATCCAACTGATCAGTTCTGGGTAGTGGGATCTTATAAAATATTTTCTTTAGACTTTTTTATATGTACATTTTAAGTTTTATATTCAGAAAATAATCAGTAAGCCATTTCTTTAAAAATAGCCAACAATTTGATAGGTAGAATGAGTCATAAAATGGGTTTTTAATATAATCTTTGACTTGGATAGATTTGTGAATTACAACAGCCAACAGCATTTAACAATCACTGTTTCTTCACACATGTATTTGGGGATGTTCTCCTGGCTCTCTCATAGTAGCTGGGAACAAAAAGAGAAATTAAATGTAACATTATTCTTTCATTTAATAAAAATGTAAATTCCCAAAGCCACATCAATGACAGTATTTTGCTACGTGCCATATGGTTCACAGATTAGCAATTTTCCATCAGTCTTGGCCTCTGATTCTTTGGCATCTAAGATGAAAAAACAGAGGAAATTCATACACAGTATAAATAAATAATGTAACAGTCATTTTAAGATTCCTTCCTTTTCCGTTAGCAATATTGATTCTATTCCTGCATGCCCTTGAACTTTTTCCCCAAGGTAGGAGCTCAGCTTTATGATTTAATTAATGCATATTTTGTTTTTAAAACATCTCCTTGTAAAAAGTTCTCACAAAGATAGGGATTGCTTTTCTTCTCTCTCTTCCCCTTTCTTTTGCAATTTTTTTCTTCAGTTGAATACTTGACAGTTCAAACTTGTTTTCCAGGTGAGCACAAAACCTTCAGTTAAGACTCTAGAACTGTCACATTCCATTTGATGGGATAGATGTCGTAGATCTTTTAAGGGAAATTGTTTGGAGAATTTTGCTATATACATTTAGAAGGCATAAAAATTTCCTATATGCTACTACCTTTCCATAGAGAAATGATGCTGCCAGCTCCTCTTTGCGAGGAGCTCTATATGCTCTAGCAGTAAAGCCAGTCTAGTTTGTGGTGGAAGAGCCTGTTGGGGAGCAGGTGAGGAATTGAAGCCATGGTTATAAACAAGCAAATCCTAGACAAACAATTGTGCTTATTTTTAATAGTACCTCTGAACCCCTAGCAGGCATAAGCCTGGGGAAAAGAAATGCTTCCACTCTGATCTTCAACATGATTATAATTAAGCAAATCAGCTTCTCTGGAAATAAATCAAATTCTTTATAAGAACAGTGTTGGGAGCAAACATAGGGTTTAAGGTCTTTTTGCAGCTAAGACCCTGGGCAAGGGATGACCTTCTCTAGACTTCCAGCCCCTTTTCTGAAAACATTATGTGACACACTTTAAAAGTTTGTCCTGTGGATATAAAAAATAATGAATATGAAAGCAATTTGTTAACTCACAGATACTAATCAAATCATGAGTGGCTGGATAGGGTATGGAAAGATGATTATTTTGAAATCAGAAGACTTTCTATCTAATTAGTTCTTTATGCCTAATTAGTTCTTTATAGGTTCCTGCTACAGCCTACTCAGAATGCAGATTGAAAATGGCCCGACTCTTTGCAATCTCTTCCATCAAGAGGTGCTATCGATTTCTCCGCTCTTTGAGTATGGATTAGTCTTCTAATTTTCTTTGACTCACAAAAAAGCAAGAGTGACACCATATTACGGATCAGCCAGACAACGTCAATTCTCTTGGAGCTGAGTATCCACTGGAAGAAGCCTGGACTGACTGACTATAGGATGAGACCGTGAGGTGAGAGAGAGGCACCTTCTCACTCCTCTCCCCAACATGTCCCAGCTATGGTCCCCAGTCAACTCCAAGTAGAACAGACGTAAGTCATCTCTAGTGAGTCTGGTCCTCATTTCTGACCCAGTGTATCATAAGGAAACAAAAAAAAAAAAAGTTGTTTAAAACTTCTAGATTTTAGGATGGCTTATCAGATGCCAGAGCTAACTGGTACACTTTTCATCCCTACTCTCTACGGAATACTGTAGCTCTGATGTGTAGGCCTAATCAAGGGCAGCCTATTCGAATGCAGTGATTTCCTGGGTGGTACTGAGATGTCTTGTACCACCACTTGAGACCTAGGCTCAGAATTTCCATATTGTCATTCCTGCCCTATTCTGAGTCAGTTTGTGGTGGTTGTGGGAAAACAACTGAAGAAATCAGTAAAATTTGACAGAAGTAAACTTCCATTCTTATCATAGTAACATCCCTCTTGTCTGGGGTCCAGCTCTGTCCACCTAACAATTTTACAGTACAAGAGAACACTTGTTTTACAGGAGGAAGTATGGCTGCCTTTGAATCCCTACGCTGAGATTTATGCACCTTCCTCTAGACAAAACCTCTTCACCTGTGCTTTTCAGAGTTTTAACTGGCTGGATTTTCTGATTTCTAAGCCAACTGAAAATGAAAAGGAGGGTAAAACAGACACACATTTACTGGTGAGAAATGAGAGGTGGTTATGGAAAATCATGAAGATATCTGGCAGAAGACACTAAAACAGCACAGAGGCACTCAAGAAATAGGGATCAGCACAGAATCAAACATTGCCATGTGTCCCCCAAAATGGGTGCTGAGTACAGCAGGGCATATAGTTTAGTGCAGAAATTTAAAACATATCAGTAAATTTTAGAAAAACTTCCCAGACTAAAAAAACAAAAACCAAAACCAAAACCAAAAACACAATTAGGATGCTTACTTTGGCAGGCTTTCATGATCTGGCCAGCTCAGCCCACGCATCGCCACAAGGTCCCAGCCAGCCAGATTTGCCTCAGAGACCTCAAACCAGCACAGACTGCTCTCAAAACTGCCTGCAGCTGGGACCCTGGCACCTTTGCTAATGGAAGTCTTTCATGTCTCTCTACTTTTCTGGGGAGTGTTCTTTCATGCCTGGAAGCATCCTGGAGAAGAGGGCCTATAGAAGGAAGGGAAGTGATGTTTGTAAGAAGGCAAGTCAAACACCTCCTTTCAGATGCCCATTAGGCTGGTCAGGGTCTGTATTTTGGTTCTTTTGTAAAAAGCCGTACAAATGTATTTTTGGTGAACTTTAGCACAAAAGGGATTTTCTTTTGACAGGCTCCAAAGTGAAGGCTCGAGGGCTGGGCCCGGAATACTGAGCTGAAAACGGGAGGACATGGCTTTCTGTTTACTGCCACAATTTGACCGCACACTGTAGTTCGTGATAATTTTCCCAGAAGAATTAGGGACACCCTTGGGAATGATTATGAGTTGAAAGGGAGTCTGGTAAAAGCCCTACACACTCAGGACCACATATTTGAGCTCTTGCTCTATCCATCCTGGGACCATGAAGATGTCCTTGCAGTGCCCCTCGATCTCCAGGACTAGAAATGATGGAGAGACAAAAATTCTGCTCCATCTGCCACGCTGTCAGGTTCACACTGCAATTCATCTGCATGCCTGAAAAGCCTGTCACTTCTCTTTGAATCTGATAATTGGATTAGATGCAGTGTGTTTTCTGTTTTGGTTTCTGTGATGCCTTGGCCCTCAGCTATTCCTTACTCAGCTACTGTAGGAGATGGTCTGATCAGACACTGCAGGGCAGGACACAGGCATCCAGTTCCAATGATAGGGAAGGCCTTTGGCACCTCAGCTTTTCCTGGGAGAAATCCAGATACCTGCACAAGGTGGGCACCCAGAAGGTACATCTTGAGTCGAATTGCTCATAAATGAATGCCAAGGGTGTTGGACTTCCCTGTGAGTCTTTTGTCTTAGGAAAGGTAAGAAAAAATTGCATACGATGCCCTAGAATTTCCTTGGGGTAGGGACCTATCCCCAGTGATTCCTGTTCAATCAGCCACTCCTGTCAGGAGCCCTGAACCTGCTAGCATAGCTGGTAAGATGCCTTTAGCCACTGTTGCCCACTTGAACCATAGCAACAGCTTTGGGATAGAGGGAAACATTTGGAACAGCAGCTGGATAGCTTGCCAAGTACCTCAGAAGGAGCAAAGGTTTGGTTGGATTACTTAGTGCAGTTATGCATACTTATAGTTTTACAGAGCCCAAAACAAATCCCACTGTTATTGACCTAGTATTTGGGACTTAAGAGACCTTAATAAAGCTTCCCATTGCTTCTGCCAGATGGTTGTTCTTTCTATCCCAGACTGATTGATTCCTCACTTAGTTCTCATACTGTTATTCCTTAGTAGCACTGCTAGACAAGATTTCAGATTTTATTTAGATTTAGCTATTCAAATAAACTGCTATATTGCCTCATGATTTGCATGTTTGAACAAAAATACTAAAATTTTATCTGTGAAACCAATTTTCTTATTTTTGCTGAGCTTTTTCATTCTTTGAAGTTTCACTCCAAAAAATGACTTGAAGCAACTTAAATATTCAGGTAGGCTTTGACAGCAGTACAACAATTCCATTTGAGAAATATTCATTCTACACATGGTGTCTAAGAGGAGAGGAAAACACTACACAATATGTAAACAATGAACTAAAGCTATTTCCTCCATGGAAGAGCTTGTACCACAACATACAGAAGAATAAGAATAGCAAACATAAGTGTCAAACACTTGTCAAATACTCACTGTACCCCGGACACTCTGCTAAATGGTCTACTTAACATATAACAAAGCAGTGGGTTCTCTAAACACAACTGGCAAGAGAGGAAATTTCAATTACATATGAAGAAACTGGAGTTTCTGCAGAGGCCTCCCTCCCAGTATTGGCAAATGTGAGAGGAGGCGTGATTTGGTCCCAGGCTCTAGTTCCTGGTCTGTATTCCTGGCCATGGTGCTTCACAGCCTTCTTACAAATACCATGGAATGGAAAAAGGAGCTGGAGCACAAACAAAACAATAATTAAAGGGCGACAGCACTACTGGGAGGAGGAACAATTCTTGCTGAGACAATCACAGCAGTCCTACTTGTTGGACCATGAGTAAGGTGGCTGTGAGAAAGGGTAACCAAAGAACAATGTACACACACACACACACACACACACACACACACACACACACACACACACACAAACACAGAGACAGCTGCCCTGGATCTGTGGTAGACAGCAAATCTTTATAATGTGCAGAGTGAGGCAAGATGAGGTTGAAAGAAGAAGATAGAGGTGGCTAAATACTTGCTGACAAGGTAGGAGCCTCCTGAAAGCAACAGAGATTTTTGAAGGATAGAGCACTGAGTCCTGAGCAACACCAAAGGGAGACTGGCATTGCAGCATGTCTAAGATGGACAGGTTGAAACAACCAAAGAAGAAAGTAAGAGCAAGGGTCCTAACCAGTAAGTACAAATGTCATCTGTAGAGAAGGACTCAACAGGAAGCCCTAGTAATAGATCAGAACATTATAGGGCTGGAGAGATGGGATTCTAGGGTAATTGGAACCTGGGATGCCATTCATCAAAGGGAAGAAAAGAAGATGATGAGTCAGGTCAGAGGGCTGGTGGAAACATCAGGGAGTTGTTCTTCCTGCCCCTGAGTGGCAGGGATGGGTGAATCTAGAAGTGTGAAAATAGGATTTATTCCAGTGAACAGATGGTAAAGCAAGGAGTAGTACTGGATGTCCAGTGAAACTTTTTCTTACAGTGCTGGAGATCAAACCCAGGACCCCAGGCGTGCCAGGCAAATGCACCCCCATGAGATTTGATTGTCTCTTGTCTATAATTCTGAAATGCAATGAGTTCTCTAAAGGAGCCTACTTATGTGCATATATGCTTATTTTCCCGTTTGCTTGTAGTATGAGGCAAACTTACTTGCCACACACTTGACAGAAGGCTTCTTGTCATCTCTACTTTTCCTGCTTTGAGTAAAAGTTCATGCACTCTGGTGCAGAGATATCCCTGGATATTGTATGAGTAACAACGGTATGCTGTTCCAGGCTTCACTGAGGAAGCTCCATCATAGGGTATATACAATATAGATGCCTTATTTCAATTCCAAAATTTCTCAAACTCTGAATTGCAAAGAATACCTGGCTGCAGGAATTTCAGATAAAAGATTCTGAACTGCATTTACCTTCTGAAAGCAGTGAACTGAGAAATAAGCCTAATAGCTTATAATTACTGAGGGCATGTTCTATCTTTAGCATATTATTAAGTACTTTAATTTTCACAACAACCCCACAAAGTGGGAACTATGATTACCCTTGTTTTGCAGATAAAGGGTACAAAGGCAAGGCAGGTTGTCTGTAAGAGATAGAGTTTTACCTATCCCAGGCAGGATGACTTAGACTCTCCTCTTTAGCACTGAAGTATGTTGCCACCAAACTAATTTGTAAAACTGCTTTAAAATGAATTAACTCAATCTTTGCATTAGATAAGTGAGTAGCAGGGAACAAGGACTTTTACCGCATTCCTATAAACAAAACAAGTGTATGGTTCACCCAGATTATTCTCTCATTTACATTCAGGAAAAGCATAGGGAACAACTTAATGCCCAGCTTAGAAAAGCTCTCTTTGCGTTGGCCCTGGGTATATGACCACACTGATGCAGCAGAGCAAGCTTATGAGAGAATAGGCCATGGTTAGAGTGCTTTGGTTCTTCCACCTCATAGCATGTGGCCCTGGTCAAGTAATTAAACTCCCCATGTCCCAGTTTTCCCTTCTTAAAATGGGATCAGTCAAAAACTACAGCATCCCAACTCCCCATGATGCATGCAATCATTTAGGTACTACAAATGTACTAATAAAAATAAAAATAATTAAAAAAGAAAATAAACAAACTATATTATAGGATTGTTTGAAAGTTTAAATTAGATAATTCTTAAAAAGGTTTTAGTTGGTCTGGGATTTAGCTCAGTGGTGCTGCCGCCTGCCTCGCACACTCAAGGCCCCGAGTTCAATCTCCAGTACAAAAAAAAAAAAAAGGTTTGGTCAAGTGTTTGGGATAGTAAATCCTCAAAATTGAATATTAAATTTCATAGTTTAGAACTTCTGGTAGGAATTTCCAATGATTACTGAGTTCTGTGCATTTCTTGGAAAATATGGTTATTCTTCACCAAATGTCACCCTGTTCTCTTCCAGCTTTATGAAGTTCATAGGCACCAGTTAAACTTGAGGATTTCTCCCAATTCTGTAGTCATAAACAGAGTGGCTGTTTGGTCTATCTGCGAATAGCACATCCTTGGCTTAGAAGGATAAATTTTGCTTGGTTTTCCTCCACAGTGTTTTCTCTGGCCATGTAACTGATTGCCCACTTGTGTCTCTACATTGGTATTTTGGACACATCTCTATGGAATGAGCCAAAGTAGCCCTGCCTGGCATATCAGGAAGAAGTCTGATGTGTGTTGGGTCTCATCTCAAATATATACTGATATAAACAGAAGCTAGATATGTGTATAGAGTTACATTTACTGTTAAGGTACATTCTCAGTTGGAAAGGGCGACTATGTTTTGTTTAAATCCCATGCAATAGTGATGAGGTTCCATGATGTACTTTACACATAACAGGCACCCAGAAAGTGCCAGATGGCACGTGACAGGAATAATGAACACAAAAGAGGACAGATCAGTGTTGCGTGCTCTACAACCCTAGGTTACTATGGTAATGCATTTCTGGGGACAGAGGTCCGTAAAATGTTAAGTGGTGATGCTCATCTTCTCTGATCAGAATAGGGTTGTTCTAGTTCAAGGGTAATTCATAAACTCCAAGTCAGTTTTCCTTGTGTGTCTTTTAATCTTCTAGTCAGCAGTGCAGCCACTTGGTTTGTGATGCTTGCCTCAATTCTGACACAGGAAGAAAAACAGAAGAATCCAGCACACACTTAATGGGATGATTGGCAAAGTGAAAGTAGCGCTTATTCATGCAACAAAGGAGCTGATAATTGTCTTCATTATTCTAGGCTAGATTGAGGTCATTCTCTAATGAAATTAGACAATTTAGAAAATGGAAAAAATGAATGCAACATTTAAATCTGTTTAGACACACATTCTATCTTTGATTTCACTTTCTTATCAAGTTTTAGCTTTTAGCAAGAGTAAAGAAAAAGAGGAGTCAAAGACGAGTCTGATAAACAGGAAGATGTACTGAAGGAAAATAATCTTTGACATATTAAGTGTACATTTAAAATGGCAAGTGGTAGAGAATCATGAATGTATAAAGAATTATGAATCAGTACAAATACAGTATCATCTTATTCCTAGAATGGAACACAGGATAGTTTATAATATTACCAGTTCACTGTCACGTGCTGCCTTCCTAATCCCAGTCTCTTAGACTTCATAAATATCTATTTTGGGTATTTACTATTAAATACATAAAATCTGTGCATAAGGGCTGGGATGTCGCTCAGTTAGTTGTAGGGCATTGTGTTTTTTTTTTTTTTGTTTTTGTACTGGGGATTGAACTCAGGACCTTGTGCTTGCAAGGCAGGTGGCAGAACCACCACTGAGCTAAATCCCCAGCCCTGTAGGGCATTGTTTTGCATGTATAAGGCCTTAAATTCAAGTCCCATAAAATAAACAAAACAAAAAATCTGTGTGTGACTCACAGCTTTTCCTACTACAATGTTCTTCATCTAATTAGAATTCAGTTTTTCACCTCCTCCCCTCCCACCTTAATTAATCATTGTGGGTAAAGTCATCCTAAGTGTCATCATCCCTTTCATCTCCTCCAATGCGCCAATACTAAAATTTTGTCAGTTCTTCCTCAGTCATGTAAACTTTAACAGTGGAGCCCCTTGAGGCCAGAGTGTGTGACTGATTCATTTTTGTGCCCCTCTTCTCACACGGTGGTACACATGTCATAGCCAGCCACCAATGCCTACGTTAAGAGTTGGATAAATCTTTTGGGGAAGGTCATCACACACCTGCATTTGGAGGGTCTGCCAACAGGGATGTCATCTCATTGTCCTAGAACTCGTGTGACCCTAAGTGAATACTGTTGCCTCAAGAGAGTCTCCCTGGTGCTCGCGGAGGTTTGACTCCTCCCAATTGACGCTGATGGTCAAGAAATACTGTTTTCTAAGGTATGACCTTTACAGCTATGTCTGTTTTTATAAGAACTATTTTAAAAGCAAAAGCCACAACTAGAATAAAATCATAATAAGAAAGATAAAAAGGAAATTATTTGCTAGGGTAATTTAAAAGCCTGAGGAATGCTGGCAAGGGAAGGATAACCTCAGGTTTATCTGAATTCAGGTGATGAAGCCTTGTCTCCAAACATATGTGACCTTTCTCTGCCCTTATCTGTGTCTCTTTTTTTCCAGTTTTTCTAAGTGTATATTCACAAGCAAAAACATAGGTGCCAGCAGCAGCACCATGTCAGCAACTCTGGCAGAGAAAGGATCTCTTTCCTGAAATTTTCATCAAGAATCTGAGGCCTGACCATCAAGGGCCAGGAGAAGTCACTCATTTGTGTTTTAACCAATCACTATTGCCAGGATCACTTGGTCCGTAGAGTTGGGGAGAGAGTCAGGCTTATTAGAACCACACAGACTAAAGACAAAACTGGGGCAATCCTGAAAAGGAGTGGCCCTGGCACAAAACCACAGAAGTTGTCCCTGATAGGACTTCCCTTGGGACATTTACATCTAATGAATAGTGTCTTCTTGGGCTCCTTTGCCTAGCCTCATTTCTTTTCCCAGTAACCACCTCCAGGATTCTATAGCTGAATATACTTGAGACTGTAACTTTCACAAGCTAGTCTTTACAATGGAGTCAGAAGTCTCTGGAAAGGAAGACGTTTCCTAAAGGGACTGAAGACAAGCAAAAATTAAGGCTTGTGCTTGACTCAGCAGGACATCCCTCTGAAGAGCTGTTATGGAGAGTTTGAAGGGTGCTGTGCTCTGCTGCTGAGATGCTCCTTCAATAGAGGCCTTCAATGCCCAGCTGCCAGGGCTGCTGCCCACATGACAGCTCATTGCTGAGGCTCTGGCAATCCCCTTCAGTCCAAGAGAGCTGGGATAGCCAAAGTTAAACCACCATCTGTCATAGATCGCATTCAATGACTAGGATACAGAAGACCCGCATTCCTCCCGCAACTCAGCACATTCCTACAGAGCACTCTAACCCTGAAACACACTGTGGGGTCCGAGTCCAGCTTTGCTGTTTAACTTCTGCCTTCTACCCTGCTTCTCTGTCCCAGGAATCTGTCTCAATAATCATACATACAACTCTCAACAGTCAGAGTCCCTTTCTGTAAAGCCAACCTGACCGAGCTTAGGTAGTATGTGCAAGGTCCTACTGTGCATCAACTATTGAAACTGGTTGTTGCGGATTTTTTGTTTTGTTTTGTTTTGTCTTGTTTTCAGTAAAAACTGAAGTATTGAAATCAGACAATCCTGGTTCCATTTTCTACATACTAGCTGTGAAATTTTGGGCAAGTTATTTTAGCTATCTTTAACTTCATATTCTCAAATGAAAATGGTGTGCTATACTTACATGTTAGAGCATTCTGGATTTGTTAATATAATTATCCTGGTCACTGAGTTTTGCATCTTCTCGTTTTTTTTTTTTTTTTCTTACTTATTGGTGATGTTTTCTTCTAGCATGTAGAATTTCTTATAAGATAGTTCTAGTGGAGCTATATTCTCCATGCTTTTGTTTTTCTAGGCATAACTTTATCACTCCTTTGTTTCTAAAGGACAGCTTTAGTAAACACAGTATTTATGGTTGGCAGGTTTTTGTTTTGTATTGTTTTGGTAGTGGGGATCAAACTTGAGACCTTGTGCTTGCAAAGCAGGTGGTGGTACCATTGAGCTAAATCCCCAGCCCTGGCATTTTTTTGTTTGTTTTTGTTCCTTCAATACTTTGAAAATACCATATTAATTTCTTGTTCTATAATGTTTCTGCTGAGAAATCTACTGTTAGTCAATACACACCCCTGTGTGTCCTTTCTTCTCATGCTCTTGAAAATTTTCTTTTTATTTTTTGCCTTTGAAAGCTTGATTATGATATGTTTGGGGAAAGGCTTGGTTGAGCTAAATTTGATTGGCTACTTCATGCACCTGAATATTGTACACTTCTCTAAGTTTGTGAAGTTTTCTTTTATTTCTTTGACTAGACCTTCTGTCCTTTTACCATACTCAAGTCTTTCTTGAAGCTAAATAAATCAAATATTAGTTCATAATACTGTTCCAACATTCTCATAATTTTTTTATTCTTATTTTTTCCTTCTCCTTTAACTCTATATTTTCAAAGAGCTTGCCTTTGAGTTCACCAATTATTTCTTCTGTTTGAGCTGTATCAATAGTTATGCCTTCTTTCATGTTTTTAACTTTGCTCAGTACATATTTTATATAAAATAAGATTTTTTTTAAAAAATTGCTTTCATCACCTTAAGTTTCTATTAAATGAAACATTCCTCAGTGTTTTTATAAATCTTTGAGTTTTTTTTATAAAGCTGCTTTTAATTTTGTATGAGTTTTCTCATGGTGAATACTGCCTGGTCAGTTTCTAGCAACTTATTTTGAGTGTTACATGAACGCATGGTTTCCTGTAATGATTATTGCTGTGTGACAACATCTGGCATTGAAAGATTAGGGTTTTATTTTCATTATGTTTTTTTTTTCATTATGTTTACATTTTAGGTATACTGTACAGTTACATTCATCATTGGGATCTTGTACCTTTACGTGATGTATCTTGGTTCTTAATTTTTCCCCATACCTCTTCCCTCCCTTCACCCCCTCCACCCTTCCCTATTTACAAAGACTTTGTTTCCATTATTTCATTTTTTCTTTTCCCTTCTATTCTTTCTCCTACCCTTCCCACTTCCCCTACTTGTATAGCCCTGAAGGATTATTTATTCTAGTCTTCCTAATCTGACTTTGTTTGCGTCTGCTATCCAAAAATTTTAAGCAGGTTAATTATTTTCTCTGAGCCTATATTGACTTCCACTATTTCAACATTGGATAATGGCCAGATCCATATGCCAGGGGTCTGTTATTAAGGTGGCATCATTGTTTCAGTACTAGTGGACAGTTCAAGCCCAAGTTGGATCCAAATTCACTGTGTATTGTTCAAAAAGAGACACAAAGTCTATCCCCACAAATCTCCCAAACAGAGTAGTCTAACCCCACAAACATCTCCATGAAAATGGGGTAGATCCAAACATCTCATACCTTTGTATTGGCCTATGGTCACTGTATTAGTCAGTTTTTCTGTTGTTGGGGAAAAATATCTGACATATACAATTTAAAGGGAAAAAAAAAAAAAAGGTTTGTTTTGGCTCACAGTGTCAGAGGTTTCAGACTATGGTCAGCTGGCTCCAAGGCAGAAATATGGTAGAAGGGAATGGCAAAAATAGCAATTCAAGCCATGGCAGCCAGGAAGCAGAGATGGAAAGACCTGGGAATACAAACACATTCTTTCAGGTCATACTCCCCATATTGCATCACCTCTTCCAACCAGGCCCCACCTCCTAATGACACATTCAGCTATGAACTCATCAATGGATTGGTTTGTTGTTGATTCTAGTGTTCTCATGACCCAATCACCTTCCAAAAGCCCTACCTGTAAACACTGTTGCATTGGGGATCAAGCCCCCAGTACACGAGACTTTGGGGAACACAGTACCTTGGGTGACCAGCCCCAGGCTTTTATGTCAAACCCATGGCCATCAGCACGATCAAGCTGTGTAACACTCTGAGCCCATACAACTCCCCGCCCAGATCAACATAATACTGGGGTAGAACAAAGCCCTACACTGACATGGGATGCCTATTGCTTAGATTAACTCAAGACCACTGCAAGAAGTCAGAGGAGATGCTAGCTGGTATAGAAACTTTATAAATGGGGGCTGTTCCAGAGATTCTTCTTCAGGGAGTTCTAAGAAAGTGGGCCATTAGGGTCTACACGATGGTAGGTTTTACCAGGCCAACACTATGTTCCAGGGCACCTCTAACTGGCATCTCCAAACCTTCCAGACTCCTCCTATTAAAGAGTTCCACAGGATTTCAAACCGCATGATCAGGTAATCACAGCAATGATCCCAGTTCTCTGGTACCACAAGCTGTCTTAGTCATTTTTCTTGTCGCTGAGACACAATATTCAACACCCGCAACTTAAAGAAGGAAAAGTTTATTTTAGCTCATGTTTTTAGTCCATGGTCCTCTGGCTCCAAAATAGGAAAGGCCTCGTGGAAGGATCTGACAGAGAAAAGCTAATAATATCATGGCAACCAGAAAGCAGAGAGAAAAGGGATCAAGCCAGGGAGGGAGGTATATCCTTCCAAATTATGCCCCCACTGACCTACCTCTTCTTACCAGACTCTAGCTCCTAATAACTATAGTGCCCCCACAGCCCAAAAACCTTCAAAAGCTCTGCCTTTGAGAACCTGAGAGTTTAGGGGGTCATTCTTGATCTAAACTGTAACAATATTTAAGGATAAAGTGCTCAGTCTAGATCTGGGCTCTGGGGAGGGCTCAATATATAGTATAGCTGTTATTATTTTATAATTCCCCCATCTGCATTCATATGACTTCAATATGGATGGATGTAAAAATATAAAGTAGTCAATATTTAGTGTTGGCAAAGATTCCGTGGATGTAATTGCTCTCATTGTTGATAATACTGAGTCTGAAGCTCACAGTTCTCTTTCTGGAGAGTAATTACACAATACACATAAGAAGCTCCTAAAATGCTCAATGCCTTTGACTGAGAAAAATCCAACTTAGAAGCATGTTTTCTGAGGAAATCATCATAGTTATGATCTCCAATTGATGGAATGGGATATTTATATCAGTATTTTTAAACAAAATATCTGAAAACTATCTAATATTAAATAACAGAGTCATCTCAATCAATTATAACATGTCCTTAATATAAAATGCAACCATAAATATATGCTGTGGAAGACAAAGTTAATGACATGGAGATAAATACGTGACTATGTTAAGTGGGAAAATAACACACAAAATAGTAGTGTATAAGATGTGATTCCAGTATTTCTAGCCACAGAAGAAAGCACAGGCAAACACACACAGATGCACACACATACACACATACACTCCCTTCCCATACACATACGAGGAGAATAGCCTAGGTCACACGGTCACACACACACACACACACACACACAAAGAAAACCCAAAATGTTCGTGGTCAATATTCTTGAGTGTATTACTGTTAATGTTTATTTTCTTCTTTGTACTTCCCTGTATATTAAATTTTCTATCATGACCATTTGTTCATTTTTGTAAGTTTCATTTTTTAAAATGTGTTACTTTTCACATGGCCTTCACTGGATTAAAATTAAAACCAAAAGCACCCAGCAGCTAAATGTCCTAATAGAGACCCAGCTTCTAAAACTATAAAAATATTTTACAAATGCTAGCTAAATAAGGCTCAGACAGTCCCTAAGAAAAACAAAATGTGAATATAGTAAAAGTTAATTCCAAGAAATCCCTGCTGGACAAAACTAATTCAGAGAAGCAATCATCAGAGCTAATACTCTCTATTGTAATGTACATAACTCACTTGCCCTCCGTAATAGGTTACATTCAGTATGCTCACCAGGACTAAAAGCTGATTGTTAAATATGTCTTCAGCATTCATGTAACTTAGAGGGCATTTATTTATTCATTTTTTTACGTTCCTTCTGATGGTCATTTTTATAATTCTCAAATTAAGATTCCTAGCTTGACAATAAGAAACATGATTTGAAAGCAAAATTTTCCTGGAAAATCCAAGGCATAGATAATCTTGCCCATTCAATTTAGGAGACCAGACAAGTCAAGACTGTAGTTGCAGACACCATTTAATAGCTCTTCTTTATCCTTTCCTAGAACATGAATCTTTTTCTTTTTTTCTTTTTATTTTCCATGCTCTTCTACTTTTTCTGTGTTTTTTTATCTTTACTAGCACAGAGCTGCTCCTTGGCCTAGATGTTTTTTCCTGCTAAGGGCTTCTGAGATTATATGAAGTCTTTTATAAGTCTATATGATTGATCGGAGAAGGATAGTAAACTTTGAAAATAGTAATCAGATCAAATAATACCTTCCTTGTAGCATCTCAGAGCTACACCATGCACAGCTTCTTCCTTAACAGTACTTGGCAAGAAAATTATTGAGCAATGCTAGTACGTGGTTATTCTTAAACCATTCTGAAACAATCTGTGCATATACCCTAAAGATACATGTTATACAACATTCTTTGTCAATTCTGATGTCTCTGTTATGCTATGCATGACATTCACAACCAATAAAAACTCATGAACCTGTCCCGGTTAAACAGCATTTTTGGTATACGGAAGTGACTGGTGTTTGCTCTTTGAAATAGGATAGCCAGAAAAGAAAACTGACTCTCCAATTTAGTCACAAAGACAGAGATTTCTAAAGCCAGCAAGCTGACTTAGAATTCAATGCAGCCAGAATATTTTGGGCAGCAGAGAAATCACATGGGTCTAATATCTTTTTCTCTCCACTAGACCAAAACCAGGATAATAGGAGACTAATGCCTGGTGAAACAACATGGGGCTGGCCAATTTGATTGCCTGTGCTCCTTGGTTGGAATGAATCTTAGGAGGATACTTATTCACAAGGCCATTTAAATCAAGCTGTGAGTCTTTAATCCTGCTGTCAGTTTTGCTGTGATTAAAATCTCAAAAGGCTACATCCTATATACTTTTTATTTTCCAGAGTAAATCAAAAGTATTCAAAGAAAGACAGATAACTACCCATGTTGAGTCTTAGATGAGGTCAAAATTAAATCAATGAAAGAAAATGGATGCAGGGAGGCAGGGATATTTAACTTTACATATAAAAGATAAAAAATTACATCTGAGTAAGTCCAAGAACCAAACAGACTTGAATGCATTGGAAATCAACAGGTAGCAGAAGATGAAAATACGGACAAATATTAAAGAGCTCCTTAAATAAATAATAATAAATTAAATAAATGAATAAATAGTAAATTAATAAATAAA
>NW_022900921.1:30237110-30282926 GCF_012274545.1 Fukomys damarensis | reverse complement strand
AAATAAATAATAAATAAATAATAAATAAATTCATCATTTTATAATTAGGTTGGAATACAAATTAGAGCCAAAGTACCTTTTATTTGAGTTTGTTGTGATTGAATTTTAAAATATGAAATGTGAATTTTTGAGAAATGACTTTTTCAATAAGACTCCATACTGTTGCTTTACATTGATATTTCCTTAAATATCTTATATGCTAATGCAGCCATAACTATGGGATGATAACACAATTCTCCAAGCAATTGATACTGTCACAGAAAGACTCTCCTTGTGGCCTTCTCTAAGGCTCCACAATAGCTGCCCTGATTGAAATGAAAAAAATGCAGTCTTCTTCCATGCTGTTGATGCTGTGTGTGGGACTCAGATGCGGAAGAATTTAGCATTGGTTCTGACAAGACAAGTCCAGCAGAACTCTTTTCATTCTACCATTCCTAGGTATTTAAATATTTAAGCACCCATCTTCTACCTCCACTCTACTAGGAAACTTTCTCAATTTTCTAGTGCCCAAGCCTATGGCACCACCCAGCCTAACTCCCCACAGTGTTGCACAGTGCACTTTTCTCTCTGGCCAGCTCTCTCCCCTTAGTCCTCTACGTACTTCTCTGGGGCTGCTGCTGTTCCTCTGAGCTGCTAGAATCCCTCCCCCCATTTATCATGGTAAGTGACCAATGTTCACTGTTAGCCTGCTGACAACCATGAGTACAGAGCACTTTCTCATTTCATCTTCACAACAAATTGTCATGTAAGATTATTACAGATGGTCACTGACTGATGAGCCTCCACTCAAGTCTTTTTGAATTCACAACGGGTTTGCCAGGATTTAACTCCATTAAGTGTATGGGGAGAGTTGATCTGTGATTCATATTTAAGGAATTGCATATTTTAGGAAAGTGAAGCTTAGAAAAGAAAAAGAACTTGTCAAATCTCACAATATGTGGAACCATCATTTGAAACCAAGTCTCTTTGCACTCTGGAACCTAAGTTCTCAACCACTGCACCCTCACCTCCCACCTCTCCAATGCTTGTGCAACTTCCATGGTTTGGTTCAGGACTGAATCTTCTTGGACACTTGCTTTGATCAGCCCACCTCACAATGTTCCCATTCTTTCTGTTGGTCAGAACCTCAGAGCTTATTACTGAATTGTTTAATGACTGTTCTGTTTATGCTTTTCCCATCTTCCAATTAAATTTTCAATTCCCAAAGAGGCTACCTTCCATAAGACCACTGTGTGTGTGCATGCACACACACACACATACACACACACCATGCTCCTAACTGATGAATGTGTATTTCAGTAAGAGTCTAGGAATGCTCCCACACAGTCTGGATCAGCCCAGCTAAGCTTATTGGAAGGCTCTTCATTAAGTTTAAACAGCCACTAATAAATATAATAAATGAGAAAGTGGTACAATGTGACCATTCACTATTATTTCCGGTATATATCCTTAAATATCTCTTAATATCCTTATATATCTCTTAAAGACTCTAGGAATAAAATTCAGGCTCCTCTGGTTCCTCTCACCAAATAACATTTAATAGTTCCCCAAGGCCCAGGATCTCTCCAACATCCTTCTCAGGTGCCTGGTTGCTCAATTTCCTCTTAAGTAATAGGAGCTTTCAAGATTTATTAGGACTGACTTTTATGGAAATCTGTAGTGTGTGTGTGTGTGTGTGTGTGTGTGTGTGTTCATAATGTATTAATTGCTAGTGATAGTCCCTAGGTTGATATTAAGATTGTGCTTTTGTGTTAGTGTGGGTCTATCAAGAGGATGTCAAGTAGAATGTACAGGAGCTTTGTTTGGAAAATACCCACATATAAGGCAATAGGGAAGAAGCCAATATTATCCGGGAGATCCTTCAGATGATGGCTTCTAATGTGAGCTGAATCTCACAGAAGAGTGAGGGAGAAAAGGTAGAAGTGTGATGAAGTCAAAGGAAAACTCAGAAAATCCCTTTGGGAGTCCCTGAGCTAAAGGTGACTATTAGAAGCAGAAAGCTATTCATGAGAAGCATGGTTTCAGCACAAAACAAGACTATTTTCAAAGTGCAGCATCTGGAACCCTCAGTCAGTATTGCTTCAAAAAGTTAAGAGTAAGGTGCATTCTTACGTTATCACAGCTTTCATCGCTCACCAATAATTGCTACCTGGCTTGATCTTTCCTTACAAAAACACTCATTTCTTTTTTAGATTTCTATTTTCTAGCAGCAGGAGGGAACACATTTGAAACGTGAAGTGTTTTGGAAAAAAAAACAAGAATATAGTTTATTAAGGAAAGTATCAACCTAAGCACATGCAGACATTCTAGAGACTATTATTTTGGAGAATCTAGAAAAATTCTGGAGCAAGTTTCTTCTAACGTTTCTTACCTTCTAGATAGACTGGATTCTCATAACCCTCATTCCTGACATCTAACAACTTTTGCTAGCATTAGGCAGTAATCTGTGTTCGGATGTAATCCCTTCAATGACTGGGATTGGTTCTTCTTGCCAGGGGATGTGGAGACAAAGGGAAATTTTTTATTATGAAAAACTTGATTTTATTGACACATTATAATTATATCTATTTCGGGGTTAGATTTATAAAATCAAGTTAAGATGATTCAGACCGGGGGTAGTGGAACTAATATTAAGGAAAGCCTTACTCCATGGTACCCACAGTTTAATTAACAAGGTATTTTCATTTCCAAATCAATAAAAGTGAAGTAAAGTCAACTCAGAGGTGGTGAACAGGTGTCAAATTTAATGAAATGGCTTGTTTAATCAGATTTAATGATAAAGTCCATATGGAAACAATGAAAGGAAATCAAAGAAGCAAAGAATGTCCAATGATGAGAAATACATAAAATCCTTCCCAGAGGGCTTAACTTCTGCAGCTTTGTCCTTGCAACAAACAACTGAACAAAGGCTCCCCTCCACCATGTGCCTGCT
The DNA here is from genome assembly GCF_012274545.1 of Fukomys damarensis. Classification (NCBI taxonomy): domain Eukaryota; kingdom Metazoa; phylum Chordata; class Mammalia; order Rodentia; family Bathyergidae; genus Fukomys; species Fukomys damarensis. The sequence goes on along the minus strand of NW_022900921.1, from coordinate 30,279,994 downwards.
GTTGTTGATTGCCAAATAGATAAGCAGCTCCTGGGTTAAGAGAAGATGTGTGCTGGGAGTTCAGGAAACAAAAACAAAAACTATTAGTATTCTCACCCCTTGTAATAGCAGATTGCCAAATTTCTGGTTTTGTGAGAAATTCACATTATTCTCTTCCAATAAGTCTCTCTCGGTAGACCAGCTGAGGACACATACTAGTCCTTATACGGGGCAGCCCATATGCCAGCTTGCTTCCTAGACATTTAATATCTTCCTTCTCTTCAGTGCTCCTAGTGCCACCAATTGTTGCTGAAATTCTTCCTTCATCTCAGTGGATTATACAATAGCTCTGGATTTATAATATTTAACATGCAAAGCAGATCTTTGTATTTTTGAATTGTAAATAGAGGTATAAATTAAATATGGTAAATTTTTTTTTCCTTTCTCCACCATGTTGTTTTTTTTTTTTAAATGCATTGGGTCATTTTAAATATATTCCTCTTCTGTAGGATGAAACTGTTTCCAAGAGTGTCAGGTACAGTGGTACCTCAGTTCACAAACAATGTGTTCTATGAATTCAGAAAAGATGACCATGTTTGTATTTGTGTGGGAAAGACGGTTGCAGTCATGTTTTTCACCTGATGCAGTTTTAAACAAAAATAAAGTTTTGTGAAACACTTCAGCATGTAAAACAAATTACTTTCAAACAAAAGTATCATTAGCCAAGGTATAATTTGAAATGATCATTGTTTTCAATGTGTTTAGTTTTAACATAATTTGAAATATGTTATAGGCACTCAACACTTACAGTCAAGAAAGAAGAAAGCCTGGCTACTGCTCCAGCTGGCAGAAGACCTTGGCATTATCATCTAGCATTAATTTTAGGCACATGCAGAATGCAAGAGTTGTGGGGTCAGGAAGACTCCCACCCAGATTTCAGAAGAAGGCCTGGGAGGCCAGGCAGGGTGTCTTTGAGAGGCACACACACTGGGTGAAACTGAGTCCAAAGCCAAAAGTGCAGTGGAGACTCCAGAAGTTTGGAGAAGCCAGGAACATGGATTATCTGAGGAAAACAGCAAGGAGAGAGCAGAGCTGGCCCCAGAAAGCAGCCATGGAGCTACAACACTGGCTGTGCCATAGGGGCAGAGCCACCCGAGCCCGTTAGAGTTTACAACTTACCACACATTGCTGGGTATCCTGGAAGCAGAACTGTTGAATTTTGGTTTTACTTTGTTCCCATTCATTGCTATCCCTGTTTGTGTCTATCTTGTGCCATTGGATGTTGAAGGTATTCAACTTTCTTTTCATTTGTATAGGGGCTTGTAGCAGCACAAAATTATTGCAGTCTTCAGTTTATAGTTTTGCTGATTTAAATTTTTAAACATAAAAATTCTAAGTGGCCACATTTCTTGTTCCAACTTTATAAACTTCAAACCTATTGTTTAAATGCATGAACATGTAGTACCACAGAGCCAGAGACATAAATCAGACCCCAAACAAGCACCGGCCAAGGATTCCAAACCATCACAAACTTGCAATTATAAACATGAATATGTTTTTCTTGAAATGTGTAAGTACAGCTGAATCCACAAGTGTTACAGGCTAACTGCATCACCAGTTGTCTAAATTATATATTGTATAATACAGTGTGTACTAAAGAATGAGTAATAACCGTGGTTCACTGAAGCACGCATATATTTTATTAAAGCCTAACAGTAACTACAGCCACTGTTCAGGACTTGGACTAACTACAGATTCTACATTTTTTATAAAAATGAGTATTTTATCACTGATGCTAAGAATGAGCTGACATGTGAAGATAATACAAAGCAGACTGAATCAAAATAAGTTTTATTGTTGTTTTTAAATTCACTAAGGTCCATACACCCTGTATTGCCTATGGTACCCTATGGCAGACTGCCTATACCACTCCACAGCTGGGGGTCGGAGTGCGCTTCTGGCATTCAGATCTGTACCAGAAGTTAGGTATTTGTCGATTAACTGGAAGAGTATAGCCAGGATCTATTTAAGACCAGTGAGAAAAAAAAAAAAAGATAAAATTTGAAATCCTAAATAAGGGAAGAAGTTGATGTGTATTTGTGTGTATTTGATAAGTTAAAAAAAGTTTTCTGGAAGAAGGAAAAGTTCACTCTGGCTTTGAGAGAGATATAATGAAGAGTTTCCAAAACCTCAGTTGTCTGCATGACACACTTAGGGCAATATTATCTACTTATATTTTTCTTCAAATCAACTCTTTTTCTCTATTAATATGCATTCCTGAATAAATTTATATATTACTACAGATAAACATGAATTGTACAGAAAACAAAGTATTATTTAATTTAAATTTAAAATTAGTAAAAAGCAATATAATCAATCTATCAAAGTATAAAACGTAAAAATAAATTTCTGAGAGAGAAGAATGGAATTATGCAAGAGTAAAGCTTATAACTGCCTCAAAGTTACTTAGTCTCAGATAAAAAGAAGTCTGTCATCAATAGAATAGTTTCCATGTATAGTTATAACAAGTAAATTACAACTCACCTGAGCACATAAAGCAAACATAAAAAATCACTGTAGTCTTTGAAAAAATTGAAACCAGACAATTTCTGAGCAAACTGATATAACAAATTTTTTCTAATATATATTCCAAAATGCTAACTGAAGCAAGCTCCAGATTTTTTTTGTTGTTATTATTTGCTAATATCCTCAGATTTATAAAAAACAGTTTTGATGTTTAAAATTGGTTTTGAAATACATTTACTCCTTTGGAAAATTTTAAAGGACTCATATCAAGCTTTCCAAGTGCTATTTGTGATATTCAAAATATTTTTAGTGGCTATTCAGTAGCATCAATAATCAGGCTGTACAAATGAAGAAATCGCACCTCTCAATATCTGAGACAAAAACCCTATAGCTCTGGCTTGGAGTCAATGTATTTACTTCTTTGTTCATATGAAATACTAATATAGACTTTTTAGTAAAAATAACTTTATGTTGGTCCAGTGAACAAAAACACGCCAATTTGCAAAACCATGTCCACCTAAATACATGACTTCACAGCAGAGGCTTTCATTAGGAAAATGCTGACATTCTCAAAACTTCACAAGGTGTTCAGAACCTTTCTGTCTGAAAACCTAGAAGCATCACAATGAAACATAATTGTGTAGTGTTCACTTACTTTTCCATAAAACTCAGGGCAGTAAGTGGTTAGCATGCTTCCCTTCTAGTGCAAATACTGGCTACTGCCCACCAACAGTGCTCACATTTCAAACACAGGCTCACCTGACTCTGTAAAAGTTTCATTTTTTCACCCCAGACCTGAGCCCAATGTAAAAGTAAAAGTAAACAAAGAGTAAAACTCAATTCTAATATTCTTATGAGTATATTTCACTTAGTAAATAAATGGCAGTTTCTACAAGTGACATTTCCACACATTTCTGAAAAGAAATAACTGTGGCTATAAGTCATTTTTGTACAGCCTCCCAATCACTGCGTGCTCACACTCACCACAAGTGAATTACAAATGTCTAAGTTATTGGCCCTTCAGCAGAGAGGATAAAATATTATAGGAACAATGAGTCCTCTAACTTGACGGGAATGAGGACCCACTGGAATATTGTGGGAAACTGAGAATTAAAAATTGGCTGAGTGCTGGCAATTTGGCTCAGTGATACCATACCTGCCTTACATGTGCAAGGTCCTGAGTTCAATCCCCAGGACAGGAAAAAAAAAAATGTTGGTAAAGAATCATGAGTCCCTGGCTGAGGAATTTTGATGCTATTGTGTGGATAACGGGGAGACTTTTAAAGCAGTGACTGAGATGATGAAGTAACTGTTTTAACTACATTAAAATGACAGGTCTATGAAGGACTGATAGGAATAAGAAAACATTTTTTTTTTTGTACCGGGGATCAAACTCAGCACTTTGCATTTGCCAGGCAGGCAAGGCATCACTGCTATATCCCAGGGAAGAAAATTTTATAATAATGAAGCAATAAAGGTAGAAAGAAAAAGTGAGAAGGTAGGAAAATATTTCAAAGAGAAAATTGATTGAGTGAAAAAATGTGATATGCATCTTGGAAAGCATAAGTGGTCTAGTGTGATTCCAAGACTTATTAGCACAAGCTCTGAGATATAAGATCTCATTTAGCCCATTAGAGTATCAAATGTAGACAATGTATGGCTAATTCACACTCAAACCCTAACCAGTAAACTCTTGAATCTTTCCTAATATTCCCTTTCTAGACAAAAGAAATCATGAGTAGAAGGCTTGATCCCGAAAGGACATTGTCACTGAACGAACAAGTGTTCTCTGCTCAAAATCAGAGCCCCTAATCCACTCTGCACTTCCTTGCAACAAAGATCTTGACCCCTTTAAATGTTAACCTAGGGCCTGCACCGTGAAGTGAGATGGACTTTCATGCAGGGCACTGTCTGGGCTCTGTTTCTAGAACATGCAATCTCCCCAATCCCTGCAGGCATCTTCCTGGAAGAGTGGGCAAAGGTGCATGTGCTGGAGAGGAGCTGCAGTGGGAGTAGGCAAGTTCAGCACACAGTTGCCCTGGTGGCCTTCACCCTCACTTACTGTAGGCTATTTTAGAATCATTTCCATCCTGTATTCTAGATTCGGTGACTCCCGTTTCTCAATGTTGCTGGCTGCCTGGCACCATGGTCCTCTGGGAACAGGTCCTGGCAGCTGCACCCCACAGCAGCAATGGTGAACAGAGGCCTGAATGGATATGGCTACCATGCAGCTATGGCCTGGGGACCCAAGTCATGCCAGCTGGCTATCCCTTGAATGAGGGAGCTGAGCACTAGGGCTTGCTAGCCAGGTGGTGGAAATTTCAGGGTTTCTATTTTATCTCTGAAGTGCCAGGAAGTGTAGAACTGTGAGGGTGACCTAGGAAGCAATTGCTGGACAAATGTTTGCTTATCTGGAAGGTTTCACTTAGGCAAAACAGAGTCAATATTCTTTTGCTTATCCTTTTCTGAGACTGTTTCCTGAGATTGTACATTACTGAAGAATATACAAAAACAAATGGCCAAGTCTAATTTTTGTTTCCTAATCTTTCTCACTGCTGTGTTTAGATAGGATATCATGAGTATAAATAACACTAATAATAACAGTAATAATAATAATGCATTAGCAACTATTATACTGAAGTCTTCTATATATCATATAATGTACTAGGTATGTTAAATGTGTGATCAAATTAACACAGTAATCATTTAAATTATGTACTATTATCATTCTTATTTTACAAACAAGAAAACAGAATTTAAAATATTAAATGGGGCCAGGGATTTAGCTCAACGGTTCGGTGGCCTGCCTTGAAGCGCACGGACCCGAGTTCAATCCCCGGTACCAATAAATAAATAAATAAATAAATAAATAAAATATTAAATGCCTTGCCTGGTGTCACACAATAAATTGCAGCACAGCCAGTACTGTGTCTGTCAAGAGACCAGAACAAAAGTACTTCCTGAGCACACCACTCACAATCCATATGAGTTTAGTTCACAAAACTCCAAATGCATGAATTTTATGTAGCTGAATATATTTTAACCTAAGGAGAAGCCTTCTTTGCTCCCTTAAAAGTCATATGGTTTATGAGAAAGTAAATTAGGACAACCACTTTGGGAAACTATTGGCATTATTTACTAAAGTTGAAGATTCACATATTATATGATCCCACAATTGAACTCCTGGTATACACCTAGAAGAAATGTGTACACATAAAGTACACAGCAGCAAACTGTAGATAATCAGAAGGTCCATTAATAGGAATGTGGATACATAATTAGGCTCTGTACACACAGTGGAATACCACACAGGTGGGGAGAGGAAGGTGAGTACTCACAATTGGAAGTGGCTGGCATACAATTCTGAGGTACTAGAAATTTTCAAATTCTTGGCCTGAGAAGATAGTTACATGTTCTTGCTTTATAATAATTTGCTAAACCAAATACATATTTGTCGGTATTGTATAATATTTGTCAATAGAAATGGCTTTAGGACAAATTTAAAGGAAGAAAAAGAAAAACAAAGACAACATTGGTCTTTTGTTTTAAAATTCAGGCTATTATGTCCTGGTAACCAGCTATTTGAGGAGAGATCTGATTCACATAATCTGGTCTAGATTCACTTTCACATTTTTATTAATTTGAAACAGCCACACTCCCACTTTTTCTTTAATCATAAATGTTTTTCTTGTTAGAAAAATCTACCCTTGCTCATATTATAGGTAAGTACACTCAAGTGACATTTATTTAAGAAGGAACTGGTTGGTTTCTTTCTGGTCTCCTTGTTAGAGGTAATCATCAGCTCCTTGTGTTACCCTTGATTCAAGAACATTTTTGCAACTGGAAAATGGGAACAACAAGGTTGATTGTTTAATCAACACATTTTAATAAAGGCTTGTGAGAGCTAGAAACACAAAAGGCGATGACACAAGGCAAGGTGTTTAGACACACCTGAGCTGGGATGGAGACCGACTTGATCAAGCCTCCACAAGCATTCATTCCAGGTACTTTAGGCCAGAACAGGTAGTGGGACAAAGCACAGCTCCTTCTGGTTTTGAAGGTTTAAGTAGACAGGATATCAGATTCTGACATCTACTTGGCTGTCTCTGAACACCAACTTATACAAGAAATGACTTTTAAGCTAAGAGAATTCAGGACATATTGAGGAATTGTTGAGTTTGAAGTTCAGTGGCAGAAAAGTACATGCGTGGAAGTAATAAATCTTGCTTCATGCTTTCCAGTGAGGGTGACTTTCTTGACTTGATCTGCATTCTCTTCATCTGTACCTCCATGTTCACATGCTCTGGCATGTACCAGGAGAAAAAAGCCAAGGAAAGTGCCAGAGGGGAAGAGGGAGGGAAGAGAGTGTATTCATTTATGGGTCAGATGATGAACATAGCCAACATGATGAGGATGGACTGCAACTCATGACCTATCCATCATGTAATGGTGGCAGTTATTGGAGACAGGGGCCTAGGCCCTGGAGTGCTCCTACTCAAAGTGAGATCTTCTGGCTATGTATTAAAATCTGGGACAATATAAATTCAGAACTACAAATAGGAATTCAGATACTTTTATAGCAAATGATAGAAAAAATTTTAGATCTGTTGAATCTAATAATTTTAAAATGGGACTTATACTGTATATCTTTTCTATTTCATTTTTCTAGTGTTCATTTTTATGTATTTTATAAAGTAATGAGATCACAGTGAATCAAAAATGTAAAATTATAGGGTTTCATTACAGACTGTTTAGGAAGCACCACCCTGAGAAGTGTCTGTTTCTGAGAGAAGCGGCTAGTCAAACTGAATTTGGCCCCACTATTCTTCCTGGTGGGAACAGGAATGAATGAAACTTACACAACATTGTACTTCTTCCTGTGTAACAGAAGTACAGGCGACAGAGACTGATAGACGGACTGACTTCCTTTCAGGCCCTATTCCACATAGTGTTTTATTTAATATTCACAGTAACTCTATGCAGTTGGTTCTATTTTTATTGTCCCATTTCATCAAGGAGAAGACACAGTTAAGTAGCTTGCCTTATTATAAGCTACAACACAATGCTTTTGAGGTGAATGTAGTGTGCAAATTAAAATTAATCTCTGAATTTTTTATTTTCCCCTTTACTTCTCTTAATTTTTTTCACTTTTCAGGGCCCACCAAAAATTCTTCTTTCCTCATGAAACATGAATAGACTTGTTGTTCCCTGAATTACATATCTTCTCATACACATTTTGATGTTGTTTCACATTTTTAATCCAATTTATTGTGTTTTATCTCCTCAAACAGCCTGTGAGCTCACTGAAGACAAGAGCTATAGCACCTATCTCTGCACAGCCCCTCTGCCTCACTTCCCAAGTGGTGACACATGCTACAGACTTTCATTGATTTATTGATTGCATCACCTAGTTGAAGGTTATTTTTATTATTCTCATAAGTACCAAATGCAGGGCTATACAGAGAAAATTTTACATATGGGGATTTTACTCTATGTATGCCTGTCTTATTTAGATTTTTACAGCAGAAGTTTTACCTATAAAATTAATACTTGGTTTTAATCCCAACTGAAAGATTTTGGTAAGAACAGTGGGGGAGTTGAAAAAGCATGAACTGGAAGTAGGAGACATTGTTTTCCTGTGTTGATTCTACCAAGGACAGGTTTTAAAGCCTCACTGGTCTAAAGAGAAAGGATTGAGGAGAAGGACTATAGAGCCTTGCCCTTGCTCCATAATCTTCGGACCAATTATATATTTTAGGTTCTCAAGATTTCATTATTAAATTATATACATTTAGGTGACATAATCCTACCATTTGGTATATTTTAAATATTTTACATGTGTTGTCAGTGGCATTCACTGTGTGGGCATGTTCTTTGTGTGTGTTTCCTTTGACAAACTTAGGAAAAAAATAAGATCTTTCAGGACATGACAGTAAATCTGATATTGCAATTTAGGCCCCCCAATTTTTCTCTGAGAGTTGAAACCAAAATGTTAACATATTAATTCATAATTGTTTAGATTTGTCCTTTAAAATATGTTAACATTATGCATTTACTTCATTCAAAGGAACTGTATGTGTAGGCCATGTTATTCCATTCTACAGTCTTCGCTGGCCAAATGTTTAAGCTTGCTTAAGTTGGGAACTGTGATAATTCCTCAGTAACTTTCTGTGAGGTCTGAGCTGATGACATGCATGAGTGTAACAGAAATCAGAGACACTGCAGGGCTTTGAAACTATCAAAGTCTCATATCCACAGAACACTTGTGCTAGTATTTCATTCCTGGAAGGTCAGCTGACAACTGATAAAAAGAAAATATGAATATGTGTGTGCATAACACAATTACAGCAGAATCAATATGCTTTTTCCATTAACTTTTAAAATATGTTTGCATAAAGTTTCTTTTCTAAGCCAGCTCCTCAGAGGGTTTTTATGTGGGAAGAAGTGACTGGGGACATGATCTTTGCAATATTTCATTTCATTATCTCTTATTATTACATGGTGGCCCAGAGCATGGCATGAATAAAGCTGTCTTGTCATCAAAATGCATTCACTCATTTAACAAGTTCCTGAAAATAATGGAACAGTTGCTAAGCAATGGGGAAATTATATATTCTCAGGGATCTGTACAAATTCTAAAAGCAAAAGTAGTTCTGGGAAATAGTATCAGTGTCTTTGGAACCCATTTGAACAAGAAAGTGGCACACATTACCCAAGAGCCAGGAGGCGGCATCTGTTTTGTATTTCGCTCAGTCTGACCCAGGTCTTCAAAATGACTATGCAGGTATAAAATTTCCTTTCAAGCTGGAATCTGTGTCCATTTATGAACTCCAATACCTTAATAAGTTTATATCACATATTTTTAAAGAAATAAGGTATGAGACAATGTATTCTTTTAACAAGTAAATTTCAACTAAGATATAGTAACATTGTCTTTACAAAAATACAATGCAAAATATTTAAATAATACACAAGCACTCATTAAAAAACACAAAACTAAAAATGCTTTAGAAAATAAAGCACCATAGTTGAGCATGGTGGTGTATGCCTGTAACCCAGCACTCAGGATGTTAAGGCAGGAGGATCACTGCAAGTTCAAGGCCAACCAGGGCTACATAGTGAGTTCAAGGCCAGCCTCAACTACACACCAAGACTCTGTACCCCACCAAAAAAAAAAAAAAACACCATAGTTCAATCTCTCTCCAAACAGCCAAATTAATGCTTTAGGATATGTTTATATCTCACTTTTCTAGATATAATTTAATTTATTTTTATCATTTAACATTACACATGGACACAATACATACATATATGCTAATTTTGAATTATATAGGTATATCAGTTATTTTAAAGCAGTTTTTGAAAAATTCAGTTGTTTCTAGTAAATAATTATTGTTAATAACTCTTAATTATCTTGCACAAATATATATATAATTTTTTCACTGTGAAAGTAATACATATATAAGCATTTGTGGAAGAGAATAAGGAAGTCTGAAAATTCAGTACACCATAAAAATCATAAATCTTTCGGGAAATTTTTAAAATAAGCTTTCAGAATTATGGAAACTAGCTAAAGGCTTAGAATGATAGGATAAATGTTTATTCAATGAAATAACCAAATCTTAGTAAGAACATCAAGGTTTGTGGAATTTTAACTTGCAGTATTCCCTTGTCTTCTCCTGAGGTCTACAGTAACTGGAAAACATGTAGCCTCATAATCAGAGATGCTTAAAAAAAGTAGTATCCTAGCAGCCTCTGGGGGGGGGGGCGTGATAGGCCTCCAAAAAGCCCCATTTCCAGAATTTGGAACTATTTTTACAACCTGGCAACTCCTTGGAAACTCCCTCAATTGCAGTTGTCTTTATTTGGCCTGATTCAGACCTTACTCAATAGGAAAAGACCTATCTCAAAATTGTTCATTGCAAACAATTAGAAGACTTTATTTTGCCTCACAGCTGTCTCAGTTAGCAATAGCAGATGGTACAAAGCGAAGACTATCCAAATAACTTAAAAAGAAAAATCTGAAAATAAGATGGCCATAGGGCATTTTTAAAAAATTCAGTGTACTCCTGGAGTCCTAGAAGTCCATGCACATGTGCCCATGACCAGAAAAAAATACTTCAATGGCCTAATATCTGACCTCTGGGTGACCTTGAAACTTGGTGCAAAGCAGAAAGGCAGAATTATAAATTGTCAGAGGATCAAAGGTTTGCCTCAAATCACATACAGAGCCCATAGGCCTAATTGGTTCAAGGCATATAAAAATTAATCCCTGTCAAATCATTCACAACAAGCTAACAGAGCAAAGGTTTCATTGGCTACCCAGGACAAGGAATACTGCCTTTACAAAATTCATGCAGAAAACTCATTAAACAAACAAAAACAATAATAAAAAATCAACAATACACTCTGGGGAGGGGCAAACTCTGATTTTCAGAATAGCCATATATTATTTTAGTTTTTTCCTTAAAAATGTTATGATGTATGAAGAAATGGGAATGTATAGTCTACACAAAGGGAAAAAAAGGAGTTAATAGAAATTGCCCGGCAGAAGTGAAACACTCTACTTCCTAGACAAAGACTTTAAATAAACTATTGTCACTATTTCAGAGCACTAGACAAAGCAATGTCTTCACAAAAATTCTCAAAAAACACTTGCAAATTGAATTCAACAGCACATTCAACAGATCATGCACCTTGGTCAAGTTGGTTTTACTCCACGGAACCCCATATCTATTAGTGACTTTTAAATAAAATTTGAGGGATAAAAGGTGTTGAGGAAGTGGGAAGGGTAGGGGAAAGCAAATAAGGGAAAAGACAAAAAGTTTGAGAAAATGAAATAATGGAAATAAAGTATTCATAAATTGGGAAGGGAAGAGGGGGAGAAGGGAGGGCAGGGGTAAGGGGAAAAAATGAGAACCAAGGCCTGTCATGTAAAGGTACAAGATCCCGGTGATGAATGTAACTGTACTGTATCCCTAAAATGTACCAATAAACTCAACGAGAAAAAAAAGCTTTGAAAAAATAGGTGTAGAAAGATCTTATGTCAATCTCATAATACGCATTTATGATAAACCCACTGTCAACATCATAGCAAAAACTGAAATTGGGACAAGACAAAGAGGCCCATTATTATGACTCATGTTCAATATAGTACTGATAACTTTATTCAATTATTTTTATTAGTTTAGTATCGTAATTATTATATTTATGATGGAAAGTTGTCATAGGTACATAATACATCCTGATTCGTTTTGTTTTGTCTCAGCCCTCCCATTCCCCCTTACTCATAGTACTCTTCTCCTTTGCAAAACTTCTACTTCCACTTTTTAATTCTTTTTTTCTATCCCCTTTTCCTCCTCTCCTTCTTCCCTTCATCTCTTGTACCCCTTCCCGTTTGAAAAAGATCTCTCTACTTCCTATTATCTTTTACTTTCCTCTTTATAATTTTGTGTTTCTCATGTAAAAGAAACCATGTAATATTTAAGCTTATGTGCCTTATTTACTTCACTTAATATCATTGGGTGGGAACACAGCCACTATGGAAATCAGCATGGAGATTCCTCACAAAACTAAAAATAGGAACCCCTTTGACCCAGAACTTTAGCCAGAGCAAGCAGGCAAGAGAAAAAAATAAAAATATACATATAGAAAAGGAAGAAGTCAAACTACCTTTTGTTCAAAGATGATATGAGCCTTCACATAGACCAAAATAATTCCTCAGAAGAACCCTAGTACTAAGAAACAAATTTAACAAGGTAGTAGGATGTAAAATCAACACATGAAAATCAGTCACATTCCCGTACACCGAAAATGGAGCCCATGGAGAATTAGAAAAACAATATCATTCACAGTAGCATGAAGAAAACATGATAACCAATCAATATTGGTTCTGCCTGTTCTTGAATAGGCAGAACTAATATTATAAAAAGAGACATAATACCAAAACTCATACATAGATTTAAGGGAATCCCAAATAAGTACCAAGAACATTCTTCACTGAACTAGAAAAGCAATTCTAAAATTAATATGGAACCAGAAGAAACCCAAATTAACAAAAGTAATCCTGGGCAACAAGAACAAAGAATCACAGTCCCGGATTTCAGGTTAGATTACAAATCTACAGTGATATATGAACAGCATCATACAGGAACAAAAACAGACTTGTAGATCAATGAAACAATAATAGAACATGAAAAAACAACCTGACAAAGGAGCCCAGAACATATACTGGAGGAAAGACAGCCTCTTTAACAAATAGTGCCTGGAAAACTGGCTATCCACCTGCAGAAGATGGGATCTAGATCCATATCTCTCACCATGTCCTAAAATAAAATCAAAATGCATCAAAGACCTAAATATTGAACCTGAAACACTTAATCTGCTGCAATATAAAACAGGTAAAGCTCTTGAAGAAATAGGTACTGGGTAGATATAGACTTTCTGAACACAACCTCAATTGCACAAGATAACCTCAAGATTCAACAAATGGGCTTTTATCAAAATTTAAAACTTCTGCACAGCAAAAGAAAGAACCAAAAGAGTAGAGATGATCTACAAAATTGGGGAAAAGCCAGGTGTGGTGGTTCATGGCTGTAATCCCAGAACTCAGAAGGCTTAGGCAGGAGGATCACAGTGAGTTTGAAACCAGCTTGGGCTACATAGTGAGTTCCAGGGCAGTCTCCACTTCATAATAAGACCCTGTCTCAAAATAAATAAATAAATAAAAATTGGGGAAAAAATTGCCATCTACTCCTCAGAGGACTAATATCTAGACTATATCAAGAACATTAAAAAAAATCAGACCTCCAGAAATAAAAGATCCAATAAAAAAGGGGGCAAATGAAGTGGTGAACTGATGGCATGTGTGCTGCAGTGGACTGTTTGTTATCATTGAAAGCTCTGAAAGTTTTGTCATCATTGTCATAGATACTTCACAGCAGTACACATAGCTAATAAATACATTTTAAAATGTGCAACCTCTCTGGCAATTAGAGAAATGCAAATTAAAACATCACAGGGATTCTATCTTACTCCAGAAAGAATAGCTACCAAGAAGAAATCAAATAATAAACACTGCTATGACAACAGTGAGAAAGGAACTCTTACACTGTTGGTAAGAATGGAAACTAGCACAACCACTACGGACATCTGTATGAAGATTCTTTAAATAACTGAAATAAAAATTCCATTTGGCCTATATATTCCCCATTCTTCCATTAAAAAATTAAAACATCATATTACAGTGATACATGCATATTCATGTTTATAACAGTATAACTTACAACAGCTAAATTTTGTGGATAGCCTATACGTCCATCAACAGATGAACTGATAAAGAAAATGCAGTAGTTACACACAAAGGAGTATGTACTATCCTGCCATGGAAAAAGATAAATCTGAGTTATTTGTGGGAAAATAAGATGCACCTTGAGATCATAATATGAAGTGACATAAATTAGACACACCAGTTTAAATATTTCCTTCTATTATATAAGAAACTCAACATACAAATAATTTAAAAGCAAAATAAAGGATGGATAACAAGTAATAGGGAGATAGATCTTTTGCAAATGGGAAGAGGTCCAGAGATGGAGGGAGAGAGAAGAAGAAGAGGGGAAAAGGAAAAGGAAAACGAATAAAGATACATCGAGTACATGTACCAAGTCCCTACCACAATTGTAACCATTATGTACAGCAAACATGTACTAATAAAAGAAACCCCCCTAAAAAGTATCAAAGACCTTAATATAAGTTCTAAACATTTGAAACTAGTAATTGCAAACATCAGGGAAACACTTGAGATATCGGCACAGGGAAATATTTTGTAAACGGAACTCCAATTGCACAGTAAATAAAAGCAAGAATTGGTAAATGGGATCACAGCACAGGGAACTATTTGCAGACTGAAGAGATAACCTACACAGTGGGGAGGAAAAATTTTTCCAGTTATTTATATGGCAAAGAATTAATATCTAGGATATATAAAGAACTTAAAATTTTTACAAAGCAACAAATAGCCCAATCAATAAATCACCTAAAGATCTAAACAGACATGTATCAAAAGAACAGAGGAACAATAAATATAAGGAAAAATGCTCAACATTTTAGCCATCCAGGAAATGTAATATAAATGAAAACAACATTGAGATTTTTATCTTATCCCAGTCATGAAGGCTATTATAAAAAATTAATAACAGATATTGGTGAGGATATTAAGAAAAAGGAAGCCTTATGGGCTGTTTGTAGAAATGTAAATTAGCATTTGGAAACCACTATGATAGTTCTTCAAAAAATAAAACTACCATATCATTGTGTATTTATGTTTATTGTGGCAATATTCATAATTACATGATATGCAATCAGTCTAGGTGTTCATCAACAGATGAATGGATAAAGAAGTACAGTATATATACAAAGGACTATTATTCAGCTCTAAAGAAATATAAAATAATGTCACTGCAGGAAAATGGGAGGAACTACAGATCATTATGTCAAACAAAATAAGTCACACAAAGAAAAACCAATATCACATGGTTTTTCTAATGAGTGGAAATGTTTTTTAAAAAGAGAAAAATAACCTCAAAGTTTCAAATATTTGTTGATGAATTGAGAGAGGAATATGGGCAATTGGAAGGTAGTGTACTGGGGATAAATTCACATAATATATATATATTATATATATAATATATACATATATATTTACAGAAATATAGCGAAAATTATAAATTTGTAAATTAAAGAGTTAACTATAATTTTAAAAATAAAAAACTAAAAACTAAGAGAAAGTATGAAAGTAATGTCTTATGAAATAGATAATATCAATAAAAAGACACAATAAAAACGAACTACATTGAAACCTGAAGCTGAAAAACAATGAACAAAAGGAATATTTTACAAGGATTGCTGAAAAGCACAGTTGAACAGCCTGAAGAAAGAATTAACAAACTTAAAAATAGGTCCATTTAAATTATTCATTTTCATGAACAGAAATAAATGGTAAAAGAAGGTGTATATAGCCTCAAATACCTGTGAGGCACAACCGAGTATACAAAGACATAGGAGGTATGATCAAAACCTATGATGAATACTTAAAATTTTAAAAACATTTATTACAGTAAAAGACATGTTGTCACTGATCCCCATCAAAATACATTCCCTCACTTTTGAACACACTTATATAATCATTCTTGCCACTTTCTGAAGCAGTTGTGGAAGACTCTTTCATGACTTTAGGTGCACTGTCATGACTACCTCAATGTCTTGAATCAATTGAAAACATTTAACTTTCATGGTCATTTTGACCTTGGAAAAGAGCCAGAAGTTTCATTGTGCCAGATTTAAAATAAGGTGGATGAGGATGCATCATTATGTTATTTTGACAGAAATTGTCATAAATGGTTGATCATTGTGAGGTGATCAAAACTACAGTGACTATTTACATTTTAAAATTATTATAGAAAAAGGCACATAGCACTAATCTCACTCAAAATGCTCAAGATACTCCCCTTCTCTTCAAACACACTCATTCCCTCATTATTGGCAATGTGTCATTTACTATGACACATAAAATTCAAATTCACTATTTTTAATCACTCCTTGTATGCAGAGGGAATTGTAGGAAAAAAAGAAAGAGAAAAGAAGGCAGAAAAAATTTTGAAAAAGCAATGACTGAAAATGGACAAATTTAACTTAAAAACATTAATTTACATACCCAAGAAGTTCAACAAACTCCAAATACTATAAACTCAAAGAGATTCAAACCTAAACATACCAGAGTCAATTTCCTAAATTAAAAAAGGGAATCTGGATTGCAACAAAGGAGAAAGGACTCATTGTGTATAAGGAATGCTTAATAAAAGTTAGTGGCCAAACTCTTCTGAGAATCCATGGAGTCAAGAATGCAAAAAGATCACACATTCAAAGCGCAGAGGGAAAGCAATGCCAACCAAGAATTCTATATCTAGCTAAACTATTCTTCAAAACATTAAGAAGAAATTAAGATCCAACAAGGAATTCATCAATATGAGCTAGCCTAAAATAAATACTATAGGAAATCCTTGAAGCTAACATGCAAAGATTCTAGATAGTAACTCAAATTGACATTAAAAAAATAAAAGTCATGATAAAGGCAACTACAACGATAAGTATAAAAAAACAGCATAAATGCATTTTTGTGTTCATACCTGGTTTAAAAGACAGTAACATAAAGTTATGTTAATGTATAATAATATAGTTTTTCTTTTTTTTTTTTTGTAGAACTGGAGATTAGAACTGAAGCCTCACACATTCTAGACAAGCACTCTACTACTGAGCTACATTTACATACCTTTTGGTTTTCTTTCTTTCTTTCTTTTTTTTTTTTTTTTTTTTTTTGGACAGGGTATAAAATGTTTAAGTTGCCTAGGTTGTCCTTGAACTTGGAGTCCTCCTGCCTCAGCATCCGGAGTATTTGGAATTACAGCTGTGTGTCAATAGACTCAGCTTGGTTAATTGATTGTGACAAAGTTTCCAAACTCTTCAGCAGGGGAAACAATAGTCTTTCAACAAATAGTACTGGACAACAGGATACATTGATGCAAATGAATGAGGTTAGACTACTTCCTTAGACAACATTAAAAAATTAATTGAAAGTAGAAAATAGAACCAAACAAAGAATTAAAATTCTTCCATGAAACAGCAGAAGTAATCATTGCTAGGAAAAGCTTTTACTTCTCCTTCTCCTCCTTCTCCTCCTCCTCTTTCTTCATAGAACTACAGATTGAACACAGGACCTTCCCACTGGGACTCTTTAAATATTGAGACAGTATCTCACTAAGTCACTAATCTTGCCTCAGTCTACCAGAGTGCTAAGAATATAGGTGTGTGCATGCCACCATACCCAGCTTTAGGCAAATCTTTTTAGATAAGATATCAAAAGTATAAGCAACAAGAGAAAAAGAAAAGGTATGGTGGACTCATGAAAATTTAAGTTTCATTTATTCTTCAAAATATGCCATCAGAATATGAAAAGACAACCCACAAAATGGGAAGGGGGTATTTTCAAGTCACCTATTTGATGAGAAATTTATATTCAAGATACATAAAATCTCTTGCAGATCAACAATAAAAAGATAACTCAATTTAAAAATAGCAAAGATTCTAAATATACAGTTCATCAAACATGCTATATAAATTATCAATAAGTACATGAAAAGATGCTCAACATCACAAGCTCTTGGGGAAATGAAAGCCAAAGTCATAAGTGTTGCAATGATTTTGGAGAAAAACAATCCTCATTTCACCTTTTTTTTTAGCAATATAAAATACTGCAGGCTTTTTTTAAAACAGAGAAGTTCCTCAAATGTTAAACACACAGAAACCTATATACTAGAAATTCTACTTTTCCAATAAATAGATGAGAAGACTTATGTCCACACAAAAATTATACATAAATGTGCACAATGGCATTCTTCATTGTAGTTAAAAAGTGGGAGATGGCCCAAACACCCATTGTCCTAAGAAATTATAAGGTAAATAGGGTCTACTCATACAGTGAAATATTATGGGTATACAAAAGAATGAATTGCTTTAATACTGTATAACATGAATGAACCCTTGAAAATATGACACTAAGGAAAAGAATCTAGATAACATATTTTATAATCCCACTTATATGAAAGATCCAGAATAGGCAAATTTGTAGGGATCATTGCTGATTGCTGGGGCACGAAGATATAGAGTGCTGTTAATGGGTATAAGATTTATTTCAGAATAACAAAAATATTCTAAGCTTAAGAATGATATTGCATAACTCTGTGAATATACTAAGTTGTACCCTTATAAAGGGTTAACTTTATGATATAGAAATTATATCTCAATAAAGCTATAATTTTTAAAAACTATGCATGCACTTGAGTTTTAAAAACCAGATTGTATAAAAATACATACAGTGAAAATTTCTTTTCTTGGACTTGGATTACTCATCCCCCTTCCCTTAGATGAAAATTTGATACTTTTTTCTATCATTCAATACATTTCTCTAAATTTCCAAGCATTTCCCTAATTGCCAAGCATTTTAGGACTGTTCAATAAGTATAGTGTATGTATTAATAAAAAATTATTACAGTAAAAGACACCTTATACTAATCCCACTCTAAATATTTCCCCTTTTCTTTGGACACACTTATTCCATCATTCTTGCCACTTTCTGAAGCAGTTCTGCAAGTCCTCCTTCATGAGTGTCTTTATAAGTTATGATCAAAACCACAGTGAATGCTAGAGTTGTAAAAGCATTACATTGTGTCCTCTTTCACCTTATCCACTGGATCTGGCACCATGTAACTTTTGGCTCTTCTTCTAAGTCAAAATGGCATGACCATAAAAGACAGACTTTTTTTTTTTTTTTTTGTACCAGGGTTCAAACTTGGGTCCTTGCGCTTGTTAGGCAGGAGGCAGAACCACTGAGCTAAATCCCTAGCCCTAAAAGATAAACATTTGGGATCAATTTGGGACATCAAGACAGCCACAACATTGCAGCTAAAAACACTCATACAAAAGAAATTCCAGAAATACCTCAGAAAGTAGGATAATGGTATTTGAAGCAAGGGAGAGTAATGTGAGGGGGAGTAACGTCAATGTGACTTTTACTGTAATAATTTTCTTTTAAATTTAAACATTTTCTGTAATTTTCAATCACACCTTCATAGGACAGATACATTTCTCAATACATGTGTTGTACTTTATAACATAAATTACTAAAAGAACTGCTAGATAAATGTGATTTCAGTTTTAATTATCTCATTGATATTTCTCATTAATATACAGCCATGCTTCTTTAACAAAATAATGTATTGTAAAATCTCCCTTCATTTTAACAGCATTCAAGAGGTCACACTTCCTTATAATTTCTAGAGTCATCAATGTTATCATGCATTTTAATCTTTGGTACACTTATATAGAAATTCTTAATTTTTAGTTTGCATTTATTAATAAAAGTTTCAGAATTTCTCCTCCATGTCCTTTGTCCATTTTTCCACTGAGGGTGACAGTTGCTTTCATGTTGATTATTTCATTATAAAACTTAAAGACTACAAAGTAATGCAAAAGAAAATAGATACATATATACTTGCCCTTTGAGAAACAAATGCTACTATTTTATCATATTTATTTCAAATTTTTAAACCCCCCCAAATAAAAGTGATGCCTTCCTGTTCTCTTCCACACTACCATTTCTCATTGCTCTCCTCTAAAGTTAACCTTTATTATAAATTTCATATATCTAATTGATTACTTTATGTGAACACAGTTTAACAAATTATATTTTGCATAGAATCTATTTGTTTTTAAGATAATACTGATTTCAGATTTGACTGCTCATCAAATATAGATAGATGCATAGATACTTACATACATGCCTTGGAGGCACAAAAGCAAAAGTGACTTCCATCCTCCCAGGGCCTAGCATCTTGAAATAGGCAGTCATCAGTACAGGGTGAAGAGGTTGAGCATTGATAGAGTGTCTACTAAGTGAATGTTTAAGGAAGAAGGAGCAGAGAATAGTGCTCTCAATTTCTGAAAATGGTGATTGAGAAAACTGAGAATATCTCTTATCTTATAATGGAAAAGCCACCAGTCAAAGTCCAAAAGAAATATCTACACACTCTAAGGAAATTGTCTTGTAGCTCTAATGTGGGTCTCATATTCAAAAATTTTATGGGATGCATATATTACCTATCAAAATGTAATAGCCATGTGGGAGGAAGCCACATTAAGAAGCATGCAAGAACTCATTAAAAACATACTGCTACAGGGTGCCAAGGAGCTGAGCTGTGTGAGCTGCTGATAGGACTCTTTCCCAGGCAGAGCCAAGTGGGTGCCAGCCGTACCCCCATCCATCCGCCCCTCCACCTCTGGCCACTGGGCTATGCCAATACCTGGATCCACACTGCAGAGGTGCAAGGGAGTCAAAAAGGCCATTGTTCTGAGCTTCAGAAGATAGAGCAGAAATGAACAATAGTAAGAGGGGCTCTCTGAGGCTCCTTGATGAAAATTGAAGCCCACTAAAAAAGTGAAGAAAAATTCTGCAATCACAGACTACCATTGCAATCACAGACCACCACCTCCCACTGGAACCTGGACTATCTTCAGGGAAAGGGCAGCTGGAACTTGTAGTAGAATCTTGCAGAGTTCAACCCCACAGGAAGTTAGGGAGCTCAACTTGGGCCTTGCAGCCAGAAATCAGTCTGAATCTCAGGGGACTGCTGATGGCTTGCTGAGATTAATTTATTTAGATCTGCATACTACTGCCCATGTTGTCTATTGTGACAGCAGAGACAGCCTGAAGGAGGCCCTTTTCTTATTTTTATTTTAAAAATTATTTTTTATCTTCTTTTTAATTTTTATTCTCTTTTCAATATTTTTCTCCCCCCCACTTTTCATCTCTCTCCCTTTTTGTTCCTGTTTCTCTCTGAATTTAGATGTCTTTTTTCTTTCATTTTCTTCTCTTCTCTCTTTTTCCTTCTCTCACTTATCGTTAGTTTTAAAGGAAAGTGAATATAGTTTCTAGGTTCCCTATTGCTGTTAGGTTGTTCTGTTCTTGTTTTTGTTCTTTTGTTCTGTCTTTTGCTCTTGGCTTCAACGATTTCGAGTTTGAGTGATCTTCCTGTGTCCTCTGGCCTCACTTCTAACCTTTCCCTATCCTTCTACCTATCTATCTCTCCCTCCCCAACTCCTTCTAAGTTCCCATCCTGAAGGCTAAAGTTGCTATATTGAAGAGTTTATTATTAAATATTATTCAAAATTAGGGAAAATGAATTAAAACACTAATGAGATGCTTTAAGTAATCTGGCAACACAAGAATTATCAAGGATGCACAGAAATAGGCCTCATAAGTCTCTCTCACCCTTCTTTGGACACATTTGCAAGAGTGCAAATTCCATAATGTCAGAAGCCTTACCAATCCAAATGGGAGTGTGTATTTGAACAAGCAATTTTGTAATACCTAGTAAAATAAAAGTCAGGCAAGCCCATGAACTAGCCACCCACTTTTTTTTTTAGGCTATATCATCTAGAAAGTCTACATGCATCAGGAGACCAGAATGAGAATCTGTTCATTACAAAGTTATTTGTGTCAAAAGAAAATTGATGACAACCTAACTATACTTCAGCAGGCAAAAGAAGTTAACTGTAGAATATTCATAACATGAAATACTACGATACAGTAAAACAGAATATATTCTCACCTGGCCTGTACTACCCTCATGGACTTCTTCTCTGTGTTCACATGACTCACTTGCTTGTGATTGCTCCTAGAGTATGCCAATCTTAACACTGCCTGTTTGTATCTGCTGTTCTGCCTAGAATGCTTTTTGTTCAGTTTTCTGTATGGCCTGATCCTTTAGTTGCTATGGTCACTGTTCAGCAGCTCCTTCCTGAACCACTCAGGCTAAGAGAGCTGTCATTGCTCTTCCTTTATCACTTTCTGGCATATTACTTTATATACACATATATGTATATAACATTTTGATAGGTAATACATATATCCCATGGAATTTTTGAAGATGAGACCCACATTAGAGCTACAAGACAATTTCCTTGGAGTGTGTATATATTTCCACTGGACTTTGACCAGTAGCTTTTCCATTATAAGATAAGAGATATTTTGAATTTCCTCAATCACCATTTCCAGAACTTTGAAGCACTGCTCTTTGCTCCTTTCTTACCTGTTCACTTAATAGACCCTCCTCTGTCAAAACTCAGTCTCTTCACCCTGTAACAACTGTCTGTTTGAAGATGCTAGGCCCTTGAGGATAGAAGTCACATCTGCTTTTGTGCCTCCAAAGAATCCCAGCCAGGGAGAAGCTTGTACTGTCATCCAGACAAACTAGAAGTTCATGTTCCTGATTTTAACATGAAGGTTTTCAGTTTTGGGCCATTTAATATGAAGTTGGCTGTGGTTTTTCATAGCCTTTATTAATTTGAGATATAGACCATCTATTCCAATTTTTTGCAGGGTTTTTATCATGAGTGGGTATTGAATTTTGTCAAATGCTTTTTCTGCATCTATCAAGAGGATCATATGATTTTTGTCCTTGACTCTGTTAATATAGTGTATTACATTTATTGACTTACATAGAGAAAATGGAAGGGTAGGGGAAAGGTAATAAAGGAAAAGAAAAAAATAGGAGAAAATGAAAAAATAGAAATAAAGTGTTTGTAAATGGGGAGGAGAGGAGGGGGTGAAGGGAGGGCATGGACAAGGGGAAAAAGATGAGAACCAAGACGGGTCATGTAAAGGTACAAGATCCCAATAATGAACGTAATTGTACTGTATACCTTAAATGTACCATTAAACTAAATTAATTTAAAAAATAACTGGAAGTTCGTTGGTTTTTCTCTGACCCTTGGTGTATTTCAATTTCCCATTACCACTCTTTAAGTTTCTAAGAGCTTGAACTATGCCTCAGGCTGCTGCACACAGGTACATTTTAGCAGTGAAGGCAACCAAACTCTCCTGTCAATATGCTGTGGTCAGGCTTCTAACTGTTGCTGTCCTGCTGCAGCAGATGCTGTTGAAATTACCCCATCTTCCTCAGATGCCCATTCCTGTGAATTTATTCCTCAACCCCTATACTCTCAATCCCTAGTGGCTCCTATCATTTAGAAGCCTTCACCACAGAACTACCTGTTGATTCTTGGAACTGTTTCATCTTGAACTGGGAGCTTAAAATCCCAGGGTGCACCTCAGCCAAAGCCTGCAGGAGGATGAAAGCCCAGCTCCCATGGCTGTGCTCATCTTCTAGGGGATCGGGTTTAGGAAAAGACTTAACCTGAAATGGCACCTTCCTTTTGTTTGGTTTCTTACTTTCCCTCTCTCTTATTTTTCTCAGAAGTACTTCCACAAAGGATCAGATGTACACAAATCCTCACGACAGGGTCAGCCTTTGAAGAGGCCTACTTTAAAAACCTGCTTTCAGGGAAATATCATCTTGACTTACCAGGGTTCTTTCATTCAACCACAGAGTTCCCCCTAAGTACTCTAGAGCACCACAAAGTGCTCTGCTCTATGTGCTGGAGATATGTTGAAAAATAAACCACACAACATCAAAAGATTCAAGATGGTTACTTTCTTTAGTAGAAATGTGACACACAGACTTAACAAGTACATGAATAAACAAGATTGTTTTTGCGTGATGAGAGGTGTTATAAATAAAATAAAATAATATGCCAGAAAGTGGTAAAGGAAGAGCAACAACAGCTCTCTTAGGCTGAGTGGTTCAGGAAGGAGTTGCTGACGAGCCATTTGAACAGTGACTATGGGAGAAGTTCAAGCCTGGCTGGGCCAGGTGCGCCACACTCCTGTCTCCTGAGCTAACTCAGAGACCTCGCTAAGGCTGAGGTAACTCACCTAAGTGCATAGATGCTGGGTCCAACAGGCTACACCTCCGCCCCTAGTCCGTGACTCCTTCGCCTTGCCTAAGAAAAATCACTCCACTGTACCTCCAATAAGATATCGCCAAATGTTAACTGTTCCTCCCATGCTCCTCGCCCATGGTTGTCCCTATATAAGCCTTGCATTTCCTGAATAAAGCAGAAGCATTCCAGAAACCTTCCCAGAGTCTGCCTGGTGATTCCGCTGCCTTACCCTCCCAGTCCGAGCTCCCGAACCTTGTTCTACCAGTGGGCTCATGAGCAACAACAAGTGACCGTAGCAACTAAAGGATCAGGCCATACGGAAAACTGGACAAAAAACATTGCAAGCAGAACAGCTGATGCAAACGGACAGTGTTAAGGTTGACATGCTCTAGGAGCAATCGCAAGTCTCTGAAGCTGGAGCAAGTGAGTCACATGAAGTGGGACGGAGAAGAAGTCCATGAGGTTAGTGCAGGCCAGGTGAGATGAGAATTTTTACAGTACTGTATATGTAGGATGCTCTAGATTTTCACAGAAGTCCACTGAAGAGTGGTTAAGAGTGGCAGTATCTGATTTATGTTACAGAATCATCACCAAGGCAGCTAATTTAATACTAGTTTCCAGATGCAAACTTGGAAATTACAAGGCCCATGAGAGTGGGTGGCTTTGTAGTGACCAAGCCACCTGCTTTGTGCAAGGATACATTTTAACCCATGAGCACAGTGATGAGAACATTAACAGCAGAATCTACCACACAAAGTATTGCTATTGGTGCTACTAGGTTGGGGATCTAAACAAGTTGTGCTGTCAGATAAAACACAGGACATCCAGTTAAATTTGAATTTTCAACAAATGAAAAGTTATTTTTGATATAAGTATGTCCCAAATATTTTATGGAGAGAAATGACATCATATAATTCATGTATGAAAACATTATTACTTATCTAGAATTTAATTTAACTGTGCATCCTGTTTTTGTTGTTATCTCCTAAGGCTGGCACTTTGCAAATAAGTGTTGCCAAGTAAAGATAGATCCTGAATTTTCTACCAAGAAAATAAGTAGAGTGTGCAGAAATCTCTTAAATATCATCATCATAGTTTTGGGTTTTGGGTTTTGGAATCCAGATTAGTAGGCTAAAATTACAAGGAGAGCATCATATTGCTAAAGTTAAAAGTAATTTACATCGTATGGAAAGGCTTGTGCCACTGCTAAGGTTTAGATCTAGAATGTCCTCCTAAATTCTCACATTCTCAGAGGTAGATATTTGGAAAGGAAAGTGACTGAGTTATAGGGATGCTATAGCTAAAACGTTGTTAGGATCTGGGGGCCTGGTTAGAGACAGATCACTGGGATCATGACTCTTGAAGGGTACATAGCCCTCTCCAGCTCCTCCCTTCTTTCTGTGCTTTCTGGGTGCCATGACATGAGCAGCTTTTCTTTGCCAGACACTTCCAACATGCTATTTCTACTTTGGGGCCAACCAATCATGGATTGCCAACCATGAGCCAAAATTAAGTCCCTCCTACTTCAAGTGACCCATATTTTATACAACCCAAATAAATATGTCTCTACCCTGATTTTTGGTCCAACAGAAAGTATTATCATATTTTCTTTATCCTATAAAACTGTATTGATCTTTGAAAATAAGGGCAGTATTTCAAGGTAATATGTGTGAATATGAGAATTATCAGACTATAATGGGACACACATTGTCTTACATGCTCCTTACAATGTGCCGAAGAATGCCCAGGGGACCTGAGAAGTCTGTACCTGTGGAATGGTTTCTGAACTTGCCACAGGAGTCTCTTGGTCTTTCTGAATGCCCCGTGGTTACAGAGCTTGGGCTCTGGAGTCTACAGCCTTGAGTTTGAACTAAGGTATATTCTAATCGCTGAAAACCTATGGAATATGAATTAAGTTTAGTTTCCCTGTCAGAGAAACAAAAAGACATTCTGTATAATATGTGGATGAGGTGGTGTATTGCATGAAGTGCTTATCCTAGTAGTAGGTTCATAATGCAATCTCAAAATATTAATTACTGCAGATATTATTAATCATTAGAGTCCACAGTATAAAGGAAACCTCCATAACACAGAAGTTCCATCTATTATTGATCTATGTCCCTGAGGGTCTGTTCCCCAGAAGCAGGTCCAACATGAAGATTTATGTGAAAGTGATTTATTGGTAAATTTGTTGTGAGAAAGGGAGCTGTGAGGTAAGGAGGCTAAGCTCGACTGTCATATCAAATAAAGTCCCAGGAGGTGGCTTTGGCTCAGTCTTGCAGGGGAGCTCCAGAAATAGTAAGTTACACCTCAAAGCTCTCCATCTCAAGGGACAAAGGTCTGTGCTGCCATGGCCACCACTTAAGGGATGCCCCTAGGAGTTAGGGAACGTAGTTTATGGCATCATGAGGGCAGCTCTTCTTCAGAGATGCAGCTACTGGCCATTAGGAGTGAAAGTACTCTGGGCACTAATGTGCATAGAGAAGGTGAAGAAGTCTTTGCGTCAAAAGCACTGATAGCCAAAAAGCAAATTGTCAAATAATCATAAAAATTATTGTTTAAACTCATCAGTAACCAAAAAAATTCAGTTTAAACTCTACAAAACTCACTTTTACCTATCAGAATTGGCAAGAATTTTTTGAGTAGTAATACCTATGGTTGCAGCTGCCCTTTGGGCCACGGATTTAGCTCAGTGGCACTGCACCTGTCTCAAAGGCACAATGTCTTGAGTTCGATCCCCAGTACAATAATAATAATAATAACAATAATGCCTAGAGGCCAAGAGCATAAATATTTTTATGCAATGGTATGTTCACATGAGTAAATTGGTATAACTTTCCTAGAAGAGAATTTGGTAATATATATCAAAATACATAAAATATGCAGACTCTTTGACAAAATAAACCAGCAATTTTAACTGGGGCAATAATCACTAGTATGTATAAAACTTAATTTCAATGTTTGCTGCAGTACAACTTTTAAATATCTCCAACTGGGAAAACATATTACCAATGTCTACTAATAATTGATCCAATTAAATGAATAGGAATATTTGTTATTGTAGTGGGTATCACAATATGTACCCATTTCTAAAAAATATAAAAATTATATTTGAAAAAAATTAATCAATATATTAAATCTAAAATCATATTATAAAATATGAACAGGATGATCTAAATTATATTAATAATAATCTAAATTATATTAATATGCATAATATATTATATATAAATACACATAGAAACAAGTTTGAGAGGATATATACCAAAATGTTAGTCACAGTTATCTTTAAATATTGAAGTTGATTTTTAATTTCTTCTTTTTGCTTATCTGTACTTTTCTATTTTTTTCTGCTGGAAACATATGTTGTTTGAGTAATAAAAAATGTTGTAAAATAACAGGCTCCTTTCTGTCTGTGCTTAGTCAAAAATGAAATGCTCTCAAAGATTGGGCAGCAATAGATATTTTTTCATTGTATTAATTTCCTGATCCATTAAGTGTATGTAATGAACAGTTTGCCCTGACTCCAACGGGTTGGAGGAAAGCCAAATGCTATGCAACAAGCAAGTCCTTAGAAACTATCCACTTCAAGATTTTAGTCAGGGAACTGAATTCATTAGGTTTTTTGTTTATAAAAGTATTTAGTCACACAGTGGATTAGGAATCCCTTTGAAGCAGTTTCTGCCTCGCTAAATTTGGGGTGAAAACAATACCTTCATAGTTGTGAAAATTAGCAAAAACCTCAGAGTGTGGTAGATGCTCAAGAAATGCTTGGACTGAAATTTGATGACCTTCATTTTAGGAATGACAGGGCCAAATGGACAGGTAAGATGATGAAATATTTGGTACCTTCCACCAGGAAGCTGCTAAGTATTCATCTTGGCATTATTTTTTTTCTGAATTCAAATAATATAAGGCAATTCCTGACTTAAAAACCTCTAACTGTCCATTGCTCAGCAGTGAGTCCATTGCCCAACTCTTTGCTACTTATTGATAGCACCATCAACAACAGAACCTTAGTGCTTTGGGAAGCCATAGGGAGGGAATGAGAGGAAGAAACAAGGCCATGAAAATCAGACACAACTATAAGGCATATCCCACTGACATAGTCTGAGTTGATCAGTTTATGAGATCACCCCCTTGTTCAAAGTGCCCATTTTCTTGCTACTACCGTAAACACTAGAAATGGACATTCCATCTTTCTCCCATCTGAGTCTTCCCTGCCTAACAGGAGCCACTTTATTAAAAAGATGATCTTTCAGATTCCTTGCCAGAGCCTTTGTGAATTTTATATCTAGAATGAGCTGGAGTTGTTTTTTGTCCACTAAGTAGTGAATTTCCAAAACAAGTTAATCTCCGCCCTATGTGTAAGTACATCAATTGCTTTGAAAAGTGTTTTGTTTACCTAGTGAACCATAATGGAACCCCTTGAAGAAAAGTTGTGTTTCTCCACAATGCCTTAACTAATGAATCCCTTTACAGAAATATCTTGAAAAGGAAGTATTTCATTTTAGTCCTTCCTCATTGCAATAACGTGCAAAAATGAAACATTCCATTAGCTTGTGTTTATGTGGGTAGCTAAAATGAGTTTTGAGGTTTTAGCGATTAATTTCCAAACAGAAAAGCAGAGGTAGAGAGTATACCACCCAGGATGCAATCCAGGGCCTGTAATCTAGGGTAGAAGCCTGAAGTGGTACTGTGTCTACAGACTCATAACGAACCAATAAACATGTTCCAACTAAAAAAGTATGAATGGGGAAATGTAAATAACTCAAGGAGACCTCTCCCCATGAACAACACTACACAGGAGAATACTAGAACATGTTCTCAAACATAGAATTCTTCAAGTACATGAAATCGGCTATGACTTGAAAAACTGCAAAACTGCTGCTAAAAATCTGTAAAACTGCTCCTGTCTGTCCCACCACTGCTTCTTTCCTTACTTGGTCCAAGATTCCTGGGAAAGTCTGAACAGGAGTCAGAAGCATCCTGGGAGCTAAAGTGCTTCAGAAACGTAGACAGGAATGTGCCTGCCCCAAGAAATTTCAGCCATGTTGTTTCAGTCCACAAATGTTACTGCCTCCAGTTAGTGAATGTGCTTCTTTTACATTCTCCTTGATCATTTTTTTTCTTTAAGGAAATATGCATATATGTAAAATATTAATATTTGGTATTTGGGTCATAATTATCCATTCATTCTGAAAATCTTTGTCTCTTAATTGGTGTATTTCTTTTCCTCATTGAGTTTACTGGTACATTTTAGGTATACAGTACAGTTACATTCATCATTGGGAACTTGTACCTTTACATGACAGGTCTTGTTTCTCATTTTTTTCCCCATACCTTGCCCTCCCTTCACTCCTTCCACCCTTCCCTATTTACAAAAACTTTATTTCCTTAATTGCTGTATTTAGATGACTTGCATTTTATATAATGATTGACATGATTAGATTTAAATTTACCATTTTACTATTTGCCTGTTTTTCTTTATCTCTATGTTCCACATTTCCTGTTGTCCTTTGCATTGTTTTAATATCTTCATAAACATACTTTACTTAGTGGATTTTGGCTATGTATCTTTCCATTAATTTTATTTTTTATGTTTTCTCCTGGGATTAAATATATATATCCTTACTTTCACATTTCTGATTAGAGTTGATACTTTACCACTAGGTAAAATTTGGAAACCTTTCAACCTTATAGTCTCCTTTATCTTCTTCCCTTACATTATGATTTTCAATATAATACATATATATATAACCCCCATAAAGCAATGTTATACTTTCAATTTTCCATAGTCATACTATTATAAAGAATTTAAGACAAAGATAGTATTTTCTATTTACTAAATATTACTTCTATTGATATCTTTTCATTCCTGAATTTTTATACTTTCCACTGGTATCATTTTCCTTCAGTCTAAAGTCCTTTAAGTGTTTTAGGGAAAAAGTATGTAGCAACAAATACTTTTAGCTTTTTTCTGTCTGAGAATGTTTTTACTATCCACATTATTCCTGATAGATACTTTTATTGTCTATAGAATCCTGAGTTAACAGTCCTTTTCTTGAAACACTTTAAAGTTGTTTGGCTCTCCTTTTGCCTCTGCAGTTTCTCATTTTAAAAAATCTGTAGTCACTCCAATAGTTTCCCAAATGTAATGCATCATTTTTCTTCTGTTTTCAAAATGTTTTACCTTTTTCATAAATTTGATTATAATTTGTCTGGGTATAGTTTCCAATTTGTTCTTGTTTGGGGTTCACTGAGCTTCTTAAATCTGTGAACCAAATTTGGCAAATTAAAAGCCATTATTTCCTCAAATGTTTGTCTATAGCAATCTGTTTCTCCTTATTTTCTGAGATTCCAATGACATGACTATTAGATGTTTTGAAATTCACCTATAAGTCTCTAAAGAATAGATTTTTTTCTGGATTTTTGATCTCACTATTCAAATTGGATAATTTCCATTGATCTGTCTTCAAATTTACTGACTTTCGACTCATTCATATTGTAGTAAGCGGCTAGGGCATGACAATGTGGCTGGAGCAAGGCACAACCTACCAACTGAAGAGACTTGTTAACCACAGACCACAGAATAGCAGCAGCTGAGCCTGACATGGAATAAGCCAAGCCCTCCACAGGGTACCAATCTTCTGGTACAAGAAAATGCCAGCATGGAACCCAATTATCAGTCTTTTAGCACAAATCAAGTGGGACTACCTGGATCAATTATCAAAGACATAAAAGGATAGCAACTCTTGTCCATTCTACTTGCAGGACATACCTTCCATTTTTCCTTCAAAGCACATTTTTCTCCCTGAACACTTCTTCTGCACTTCTCCTTTTTCTTTGCTTTTTCTTATCTCTACCCTCGAATAAATGGTAATCTTTCATATCCACCAATTTTCTCAGGGAAAATAAGAACCTGGAAAAGGCTGCTGGTCCAACCCCATCTGATAACAGTATCCATTCTACTGTACCCAGCTACTGAATTTTTAAGTTTTACATATTGTATCATATTTTCCACTTATAAATTCCCTGTTTGATTCTTTATAACTGTTTCTAATTTACAGATAAGAATTACCTTTCTATTAATTTCAAGTGTATTTGACTTTATCATATGGAATATATTTAAATTCCTTTTTCTGATAAGTTCTAGATCTTGTTCATCTTGAGATTGTGATTTGTTCATTGTTTTTTACTTGAAATATGATCATATTTTCCTAGTTATTTGTATTTTTGCACAATATTGAATTATATCCAGACCACACTGAAAATGATTTTTCTCATACTCCTGGGTTCTGTTAAAATCCTCTGGAGGATAATTTTTGTTGTTGTTTTAGTAGGCAATTAACACAGCTTGTTTCAAAGGACAATTTTTAATATTCCTTCTGTAAGCAGTTTTTTCCATGTCACTTTAGTGTTTGCAAGTGTTTTGTTACTATGGTTCTGTCTTGCATAACTGTCACTCAAAGTTTATTCTAGGACACAGTAGTGTTTTAAATTGTCAGCACTCTCAGGCACTTGTCTTTTGATGGCAGTGCAGTTCCTAGGCACTTTCCATTTCCTCTTTACATTTTCCCCACAAGTACACAGCTCTCAAGTGAGTCCAGAATTTATGCAGATTCATATACAAGTGAAGGGATGCCCTTCTCCAACTCTCTTTTCTCCAGAATTCCCCTAAATTCCAGCTCATGAATACCACCATTCCTATTCCTCTAGCCAAGAGGTAAGGTTACTCTTAGAATTTTTATTGCCCCATTCACCTATACTCGAAACAGAGCAATGAGAGAAAAGAAAGGAAAAAAATGTTGGGTGTGTAGCCCAGTGATAGAGTGCTTGCCTGTGTGAAACCCTAGGTTCAATCCCCATTGCTGCAAAAACAAAAAATTCTAATCTCTTTGGTCCACAGTGCCATTTTTTCAGATTCCTCTGGTGAGAGAAGAGTGGTCTCTTTCAGAGGTTAGTGGATAATATTGCACAGATGTAGCTGTCTGGGGACTGGACTGCTAATCAAAGCCACAAAGAAAGAAAACAGAGGAAATGGGAGACTCACCCTTGTGTAAATCACTACTTCAAGTTTAACTCATCTCCCTGATCTTACCATTTCTGTTTATTTTTCAAAGTCCCAAGCTAATTGCTTTATATTTTCTCTTGAGTTTTTAACCTTAACTAGTCAGAGCAACAGGTTGTAACAGACTTGTAGTACCTCATTCTGGCTGGTATGAGATATTTTTATGAACATTTTATTTTGCTTTTCTGCTCCCTTCACTCAAAATGTAAAGAGACTTATAGAAGTGTGATAAATATCTCAAATGTTGTGATAATAACCAGTCACTAAATTTAAAAAGGAACACTTATATCCATTTCACTCAACCAGCCCTCTGCTGGGTATCTTTCCAAAAGAACTAAAAGAATCATATCACAGTGATGTATGCGCACCCATGTTTATAACGGCACAGTTTGTAATAGCTAAATCTTGGAAACAGCCCATTTGCCCATCAGTTGGAAACTGGATAAAAAAGATGTGGTCTTTCTATTAAATGGAATATTACTCAGCCATAAACAACAAGAAAATAGATTCATTCATACGAAAATGGGTACATATTGAAGATATACTCCTAAGTGAAATAAATAAATCACACGTGTAAATACCGAATAGTTTCTCTGGTGTGAATAAACTGCAATAATACATAAGATCCTAATAAGATTACTGACATTGTGAAATGGGAAGGAAGGGGATAAAGGGGTGGGGAAGGTGGGATGGGTAGGGGAAGGGTAAAAAGGGGAAAGAAAAAAATGTGAGATAATGAAAAGATGGAAATAAAGTGTTTGTAAATGGGGAGGGGAGGAGGGGTGAAGGGAGGGCAGGGACAAGGGGAAAAATGAGAACCAAGACCTGTCATGTAGAGGTACAAGATCCCAACAATGAATGTAACTGTACTGCATCCCTAAAATGTACCAATAAACTCAATTAAAGATGAAAAAAAATAAAAAGGAACACTTACATACTGTTAATGGGAATATAAATTAGTGTGCAGCACTATGGAGAACAATAGAGATTCCTCAAAAAACTAAATATAGAGTCACCATATGATTCAACTATACCATTCCTGGATATATATCCAAAAGAAATGATATCAGTATACCAAATAGATACCTGTACACCCGTGTTTACTACAGCACTAGTCATAATAGCTAAGATATAGGTGGTCATCAAAAGACAAATAAAGAAAATGATATAAATATACAATGGAGTATTTTTGGGGTAGAAAGAAGAATGAAATCCTGTTATTTACAGCAAGATGAATGGAACTGGAGGACATTATGTTAACTGAAATACACCAAACACAGAAAGACAAGACTTGTGTTTTCTCTTATATGTGGAAACTACAAGGAGATGATTTGAAAGAGGAGTGATTACTGAGAATTGGGAAGGATACAAAGCGGTGATCATGTGGAAAATCTCTCTGTATGCATGTACAAAAATATCACATTGAACCCTATTATTATGTACAATTAATATGTTAAATAAAAACAGTAGAACAAATGGTAGTCTACATAAACTTGGTAAACTATACTCAGTGTCAAAATGAGGGTATAGGACAGCACAGAGAGAGCTGTGGGCCATAGGATGGAAGCCCTAGACCCGGTCTTATCACTAATCTCCTTTGCAATCTTGAACCAAAGGACACAGAAATGTTTAGGGCTTTGGTTTTCCCATATACAAACTGGAAATATAATTTCTGAATCCCTTTAAGCTCTTAATAACAAGATGTATGCCCTAAATTTCATCTACACATACTTTCTTGGAAGAAGTTAAACCTTCCCTTTGCTTTCCAAATTCACTATTAAGTTGAGAATAAGACTACTGCCTTCTATCTCCTCTTCCAAAGTAAAACACTGAGATAAAATTTCTAAAAAAATTCACGCATCTCTGAGGTAAATAATTACTATGTCATCTATATTATTAATTTAGTCATTCCTTAATGAATTATTTTTCAAAGGCTTTGAAATAATACATTTCAAATATATATATATTTTTTTTTTTATATTTCACATAAAATTGATGTGATAGCTATGTGTAAAATTCAAACTCCTATGGAAAAAACATGATAAGTGAAGAGATGTACAGCACAAAGGCCACGGTTACTAATATTGAAATATATTTGGGGATCTTAAAATGAGTCATTTTAGCTGCTCCTTGACACACACAAAAAATAAAAAACTATGATAAGTGATAAAAATGATAGCTAAAATTGCTTCATTACAATAAACATTTTACTAGCTATATGTAACCTATACTACCATGACATGATATAAATGCACATAACCAAATTTGTAAAACAATAAAAATGTGATGTGCTAACTTTATTTTTCATTACCACAGACCTGGACATTGAAGTTGCTATGTCTTAGTCCATGGTGCCAGTTAATCTTTATTGTCAGCTTGATTTGGTTAAGTGACTCCTGGAGAAGTGATTGGATGGTGGCTACCCTATACTAATCAATAGATTAATCCACTGGTGTTCATAATGGAATGTGCTGTTAGGTGGTGGGGCCCAGTTGAAGGAGGTGGGTCACAAGGGGCTTGCCTTGGAGGGTCTCTCTCTCCACAGTGCTCTTCTCCTGCAGTCTGCTTCCTTGCCACCATGAAGTGAGCAGCTCTGATCCACCACCATACTTCTACCATGATGTTTCTGCTCTACAGCCAGACTGAAACTTCTGAAACTGAGCCAAAATAAATCTTTCCTTCCTTAAATTATGAATATCAAGTATTGTGTTGCAGTGATGGAAAAGCTGACCAATAAATCCATTTTTTGTTGCTATAACATTATACCAGTGACTAGGTAATTTATAAAAAAATAAATTTATTGCTCAGAGTTCTGGGAACTAACTCCAATATCAGGTGCTGGTATCTGGTAAGGGCCTTCTTGCTGTGATAATCTATAGAAAAAGGTGAGAGAATAGAGGGAGAGAGGAAATAAGGGAGGGAGGGAGAAAGAGAGTGTGAGAGTGCAACTGAGGTCAAACTCATCCATAGGGACTGGAGAGCATTGAGGATTTAAGGCAGGAGATTAGGGTGTGGCCAGTCAGCTGGGCAGGTGGGCATGGCCTATTAATCATGGTGATCCAGGTCACATGCATCCAAGCCCTGTACTTATGACCAATAAGAAAATGCCACCGGGGCAGCCCTTCCCCACCCAGGCCTCGCAGCCACCAGTAGGTGAGGACCAGAGTTGCCTAGGCCACTGGGGTGGCCCATCCCCCACCCAGGCCTCCCAGCAAACAGTGGACAGGTATGGACTGGAGCTGCTCAGGCACCTCCGGTATGACCCTAATGCCTCCCATCCATTTCTGGCCTCCAGGCTGTGCCTTTACCTGGATCCACATGGCAGAGGCACAGGGGTCTTAAAGGACATTGTCCTGAGTTCTAGCAGATAGAGCAGAAGTGAAGAACAGTAAGAGGGGCTTACTCCTTCTAACTCCTTCTAAGTCCCCATCCTGAAGGGTAAAGTTAGTATACTGAACAGTTTATTCACTATAAACATATTTTGGGCTAGTTCTCAATTCTGATTGTTTCACATGGTTAAAGGTGATAGATTAATAACTATCACGAATTGTCATTTTCTAAACTGTACTTGATTCTATTGTTGCTGATTGTATCACTTGTGCCAGCATGGTGATTGATCTAATCATTTATCTTTCCTGGTATAATGAAAATGAGATTTCCACAGAGTCACTAGAGACTCAAAATCTTAAGACCAGCTATAACTGGAAGACACCTCTGAGAAGCAATCATTCCACAAAGGTTCTAAATACAAGCAATAAAGGTATTTACAATAGGCAATATTGAAGTATTATCCCAAGAATTAAACCTAGCACTGTACCAACAACAAAAAAAGAAATGAATAGTCATTTAAATAAGACATAAACCCAATCTTCCACCTTACCTAAGAGAAATTCTGGGGAAGTGAGGTGAAAAAGTCCGATGATCAACCACTGGACACCCAGAACTGATACCACTAGAGTAACAAAACAGATGAATGAGGCCTTTTCATAGACTCCTGTCCATCTTATATTATTCTTCTTTGTATCATTTAGGAGCTATTGGATTGGTTTCTCATGATCCCTTAGTCCAATATTTTTAAGAGATCTGTCTTTTTATGGTCACTGACTACCATCCTGTCTTCTACATCTGATATTCTATCTTCATACTGGCTCAGTCTGCTGTGTGCTGTTCAGTCTGTAGAGTTTTTTTATCTCCTGGATATCAATTTGAATTTTTTTCATGGTTTCCATTTCTTTCCCATGCTGAGAATTCATGGCTTCCATCATAGTCCTGAACTCATCCATTCTTTTAATCTGTATCTCTTTTAGAGGCTCTAATTGTGTCTTTTATTCTGCTCACCATCTCTGTAGTTATCTGGGAAATCATTTCTGTTTTGAATTTTTCTAGAGCCTCATTCATGCTGGCGGAGTTGTGGGGAGAAAGAAACCCTCCTTCCTTGTTAGTGAGAGTGCATACTGCTGAAAGCATTGTGGAAATCAATATGGAGATTCTTCAAATAACTATGATTAGAAGTCCCATTTGACCCAGTTTATTCCTCTGCTGGGTATCTTCCCCCCCAAAATTAAAAGAATCATACCACAACAATATATGCTCACCCATGTTTATAGCAGCACAGTTTGTAATAGCTAAACCTTGGAAACAGTCCAGTTGCCCTTCAATTGGAGACTGGATAAAGAATGTGAAACTAGAGACATTTATAACTAAGTGGATGCATATTGAGGCCATAATCCTAAGTGAAATTAATAAGGCACACGTGTGTAAATACCAAATAGTATTTCGGTGTGAAAAACTAAAAGTGTAAGTAAGCATCAAAATGTATATTTGATATTGTGTAACAAGAAGAAATGGTCTGAAAGTGTAGAAGAAGTGGGTGGGGTAGGGTAAAGTTAAAATAGGAAAAAGTATGAGAAAACAAAAAAATGGAAATAAAGTATTTTGTGAATATGGAAGGGTGGAGGGGGTGAAGAGCGCTTGGTGAATGGGGAAAAAATAAGAACCAAGATAAGTCATGTTAAGGTACAGCATCCCAAAGATGACTGCTAACTGTATTGTAACTGTATTGTATATCTAAAATGTACCAATAAACTTTTTTTTTGAAAAAAGAAAAGTAGGCCAGGGATTTGGCTCAGTGGTTCCGCTACCTGCCTCGCAAATGCAAGGTTCGGAGTTCGATCCCTGGTACCACCAGAAAAAAGAAAAGTGCTAACCGGGTGTGGTGGCACATGCCTGTAATCCCAGCACTCAGAAGGCAGCACTGAGGCAGGAGGATCACTGTGAGTTCGAGACCAGCCTGGGCTACATAGTGAGTTCCAGGTCAGTCTCAACTGCATAGTGAGAACCTGTCTCAAAAAAACCAAAAAAAGAAAGAAGGAAGGAAGGAAGGAAGGAGAGAGAGAGAGAGAGAGAGAGAGAGAGAGAGAGAGAGAGAGAGAGAGTGAGAGAGAGAGAGAGAGAGAGAGAGAGAGAGAGAATGCTATCTTCAATTCTGGCACAAGATCTAACAGGTTTTTGCTAGGACCACCTGGATCTGATTTCATTCTCAGGAACTCTCTTCAGTGGCCCCCTATCACCCTTAGAGTATATTTCCTTTACTACTTTAAGTGTCCCTCACTCACTCTGCAGGGTACACTGTTCCTAACTGTAGATGGCCCACTTTCTGTCTGCAGAGCTTACTTCTTTCCCCGCCTTTAATAAATGTCAAACCCTCCTCCCTTTTGTACTTGTCTTTTCCAATTCTTTGTTCAGAACAAGAACCCTGAAAGAATCGCTAGAACGAGCCTACTAAACCCCAGTCTGCTAACAAGTTGAACCCAGCGCCACTTTGTTGAGCTACATCCTCAGCCTCATATTATTTTTTTATTTTGAGAGAGGGTCTTTGCTAAGTTTCCCAAGTTGGGCTCAAACCTGCACTTCTTCTGCCTCAGCCTCCCAGAATACTGGAATTACAGGTAGGTGTCACCACTCTGGACCAAACCCACTTTTATAACCCACTCCCCTGACAATAGCATTAACCCATTCTGAGGGCAGAACCCTCACAGCAAAAGCAGCTCTCATTTTTCCAGACCTCCTGAAACACTGTTGCATTGGAGATCAGGTTTCCAACACCTGGGTATACATTCAAACCTGGGCAAAATGAAATACAACTCTCAAAAGTATCTACAGCTAAATTCTGCACTACTGAAAGCTGTCTGGACTTATGTCCAACTAAATTTATATTCTATATTAAATATGAAAAGCTGTGAAATTCTAGTCCTAGATGTTTGAAGAACCTGGAAACAGTTGAGGCTAACTGCAAGATGCTGACAGAGAACACAGGAGACTAAACCAAAGCCATCTTAATGCTGTTCTTGGATTTGACATCTGCCCAAATTAGTAATGGACATACCCCCTGGCTGGGCAGCATTGAAACTGGCTATCTGGCCTACTGAAGTCCCTTATAAGTGCTCAAATATGTATTTGTAATGATGATCATGACACCATTGTTTGTTTCACAGACAAAACAACGTAAATAACCAACAATGGGGAATAGTTAAGAAATCACAGTACATCCTTCTAAGAAGTTTACTGCATCAGTGTAAAAGGACAAGATCTCAATATATAAGCTCATGAAAATTTCTCCATCCATATTAGTGAATAACAGCTACTGGAGAACAATCAATTATTATGAATTATTCTTATTTTGTGTTAAAATATATGTATAGAAATGAACTCTATGAGTACAGAAGTGTGTGTGTAAATATACCCAGAAACTTTTCTACTTTGGAACAGCCTTATTAAGATATAATTCACCCATATTCAATTCACACGTTTAATGTGCATGATTCATGGTTTTTATTACAATCACAGTTGTGCAATCATCACTATAATCGGTTTCAGAACATTCATATTAGCACTCAGACTCTCATACTCAACAGCACTCACTTCCCATTTCCCCTCAACTCTTCCGCCAGCCCTAGGCAACTGCTAATCTGATTTCTGTCCCTATAGATTTGCTTATTCTGGACACTTAAGATAAAAGGAGTCCGAGTCCTCCTCTTCCTCTTCTTCTTCCATCTACTTGTGCTTTTCGTATTGTATCAAAGAAGGCTTTGCCTTACCTAAGGCCACAGACATTTCTCTTGTGTTTTCTCTAACTATTGTGTCCTTTTTGCTCTTCCACCACATCTATAATCCATTATGAGTTTATTTATATATACTGTCTGAGGAAAGGTCCAACGTTATTCCTTTGTAAGAAGCTATTCAATTGTCCCAGTAACATACACTGAGCTGACTGTTCTTTCCTCACTGAATTGTCTTAATGAACATCAGCTGACTATGAGGGAGATGTTTAACATACAAATAAAATTTTAACAATGATAATCTTTAGTATTACTTCCATGGGGATGATGCAGGAAAATATGGGGAAAGTGCATTTTAATGTTTTATGCATTTGTATCAATGAAATGTTTACAATGACCATATAAGACTTTATAATTTCAAAACATTAATTAAATGTTCAAAAATGCCACATTTGATGCAATTTTCTAATGAATAAAATGTATTACCCAACTAGATATTTTGCTGTAGAGTGATATCCACAAGAGAATACTAAACGGCTTTATAATATTTTAAGATTAGTTTTGCACACTAAGATGAGAACAGTTTTTGTACAGTTACATAATACTTGTGTTTTACTCTTCAGGTAAAAAAAAATTGCAGTTGAAGATATTAGCAGGGCATGTGGGTATTATGAGAGGGTAGATGAAAGGAGGAGTTAAATGCTATGTGCAGCACTTGTTCTGGTTTTCTTTGTATGCCCTCCTCGCCCAGTGTGTGCTGCCTGAATTAGAAAATTTGAGTTTGTGCTTTTTGCTTAAGAACTACACAGTTTCTCTCTCTTCTTTCATTTTATTAAATAAATTTGCAGTGATTTAATTCGTCTGATAGTTTCCTAAGGAGATAGAAAATAATCAAATTCTTTTAATGATACTACACAAAGTCTGTGTTCTAGCACCTGAGAGCGATGGCACTGTTCCTGTATTAATGGGCTGCCAGACCATCCAGATGATTACAGTTTTGCTGAGGCAGAAGAAAGTCAATAGGCCTTTGCTCTCTTTGTTTAAATCCATGAATCTACAATCATTTGTCAGCTTTTGAGTTTGCCTTCTTACCAAGGTGGGAAGTTTACTGGTTAACTCTTCATGAGGACAATTTGAAGTGACTTATTTAATGAAAAAATATATAGTGTCCCTAAATCTTTTACTGAGCTTTATGGAGGTAGTAGTCAGTGTGAGCAGCCACATTCCCTGCCCTCGTGAGACATATGTCACTGGAGGATACAGACTAATCAAATAATGACATAATTTTGTTTGTCAGAGTTCTATCACTGTGACAAAATACAGTGGATTCTTAAATTACAACCAGCCTGACATATGAACAACTTGGGTTGATTCGGTTAATGGAAAATTCATCTGCCTTTTATCTAGGGTGTGTACCCTGGTCAATATCCAGATCTCAGCTGTATTGACTTACAACCAATTTGAGTTACAACCAGCCCTCCGGAACTTATGGAGCTTGTAAGTCAAGGGATCACTGCACCTGAGATAAACAATTATATGGAGGAAAAGGTTTACTTTGGCTCACAGTTTTGGAAGTTTCAGTCAATAACAGTTACCCCATTGCTTCTGGCCTATGGTCAGGTAGCATATTTCGTACTACCACATGACAGAGGAGTTTGTTGACACTATGGTGGCTGGAAAGTGAAAGAAACGCAAAGGCACCATCTCAGTATCCCATCCAATGGCATGCCCCAGCACCTTGATTTCCACCAAACAGGTCCCACCTTTTAAAAGTCCAACTACCATGAGCTGGAGGTTAAACCTGTATTATTGCACCTTTGGGGGCCATTCAAGACACAAACTAGACCAATAAGTAAATGTGTCATTACTAAGACAGGTGAGAGCTTTGAAGAAAGGGAAAAGAGTCTTGAAAATGTTTTCATGGAAAGTTTCCCTGAAGAAGTGTTGTATCAGATAAGAAAGAGTGAAAAAGGTGAAGAGAGAAAAAAATAGTATTTCAGTGACACAGAAATGCATGATTTTGTAAAGGACCTGTGGTAAGTGAAAGTATATGTGGAGAAAGTCTAATGTGGCTATAACATGAAGGAAGGAGAAGGAATTGTGAATGAGGCCAAAGAAGGCGGCAGCAAGGGGGGCAAAGTTCCCAGCTCTGCAAAATTCACATGCCATCCATTTACCACAGCCTGACAAGGGCCAAATTGTTTAATCTCTAATAATTCCAATTTCTTTATCTCTAAAATAGGGTTAACAATATACCTACTTCACTGATGTCATGAATGAAATATATATGCATAAATTTTGAATCGTAGCTTAGTAATTGTATGACAGAATTACAAGTTATTTCTGACTGATCTTTCTGTTCTTTTTCTATCAACAGTCCTGAGGGTCATTAAGAGCCTTTCTAAAAATGGCCATAGATAGATAGATAGATAGATAGATAGATAGATAGATAGATGGCTTAAAAGATAACCTTTTCTTTCCTTATTATGTATAGCAGGAATGACAAATAGGCTTAGCCCAAGTACCAATCCCCAGTCAGGAGATTCCTGGTTCTATATTTCTGGGACTAGCAGTAAATATTCCTATAATTATTTAGTACTGTCTGTCATGCATAGTGAATATAAAAATCACAGTACATGTTTTATTCTTTGGCCTAGAATAGAACTACTTCCTTGTTCTATCTTGTCCCTATTTTTCCAGCTTCCTCTCCAAACGTCTTTTCATCTCTCTCAATTTCTAAGAATTATGTGCCCAACAGACCAATAACATGTTATTCCTTGCACAGGCTATGAGGACCCTCCATTCTGTTGTACTTGGGTTCATGCTGTTTGTTCTATATAAGATATTCTTTAAAACTCAGGGAAGTCTTGCTCTTTATTAAAATCTGTGTAATTATTTGAAAAGTCTAATTTTTCCATCACAAGTAACTGTTTATTCTGTATATCAAAGCATTTGCCATACTGATTACAATTCATTGCACTATGTAGGAAAAAAAAGAAGTTCATTTATCTTACAATTTTAGAGATCAAGAACATGGTACTAGCATCTTCTTGATTCTGGGGAAGGCCTCATCTGAGCAGAAGAGTGAAAAGAAGAAGCAGGTACATATGGCAAGAGCATGTGTGTGAGAGAAAAGGCTTGCGCTTAAGATAACTGATGTGGTCCCACTCCCAGGTAACTTAATCCAGTCCAGAGAAAAACCTGACCCATTCTTGCAAGATAGGCATTAATCCACTCTAGAGGCCCTTGATCTTCTCTACACTGCCGCACTGCGAGTCAAATTTCAACATGAGTTTTCTGGACACAAACCATATCCAAACCACCACACTCCGTAATATGTATTAAATTAATTGAAAAAATAAGTGAACTAAGGATATGTTCTGTTAAAGATAAACCAAACTAGGAAAAAGAACTGTTTCTATGTTGTGATGTGTGACTTTATATGCCAATTTTACCATGTGTTATGGTTTGGGTCTAGGTGTCCCCCCAAAGCCTCGTGTGGTCATAGGCTGGATCTAGAGTGTGTGAAGCTGGAATTGATTCATGGTGCAATGCTATGCTCAGGGGCACTAGGATTAAGGGCATGAGTGCACTAAGTAGTCTGAGTAAGATAAAAGGGGCAGAGAGATACTGTTAACTCTCTTGTTACCTTTGCTGCCTCATGTGTGCCCTGCTGTTTCTGCTCTGCCAGGCCTGTTTGTTATCCCTGCCTTGGAGCCAGCTGATAATGGAACCTCCACAAACTTCAGACTCATACTAGAACTACACATAGGCCTTCCAGGGTCCTCTCAGACTCCATAATCTTGCAAATTAATTCCTTTTATATTTCTCTCTCTCTCTCTCTCTCTCTCTCT
>NW_022900921.1:30212723-30236741 GCF_012274545.1 Fukomys damarensis | reverse complement strand
TCTCTCTCTCTCTCTCTCTCTCTCTCTCTCTCTCTCTCTCTCTCTCTCTCTCTCTCCTCTCTCGATAACACTAAAACATACTTTTCTTTGTGACCCTAGAAGGACACTGAGATCAGGATGGGGGTATAAATGAATTATTAAGGTAGAGTTTTCAGGAGAACTGATGAGAACAAGGGGAACAGGAAAGGGCAAAACTTTAAGCACAGGTGGATTTTAGGAAAGGCCTTTATTTTTTCCCTCAGGGAAACTAAGCAGCATAGATCATACCTTGGCTTGCTCCACTGGAAGCAGAAGAGCTGAGCCTTCTCTTTCCATCACATGAGCTAGAGGCTGGGGGGAGAGGGAGAAACCACAGTTTCCTAGAGATTCTCATGCTTGTGGATTTCAATAGTCAAGGTTCTTCAAATCCAGTATATTGGCATAATTTGTTAGAAGCAAATTCACACAGAAAATGGACACAGAAATTGATGGTAGGGAGACTGCACAAACACAGATGACCAAATTGACTGGAGGGAATTGGGTGGTGAACCTACTGGTCCCACGTTAATATCAGTGCTCTATTGATCTGCTTATGAAAAATCCTCCACCAACTATTACACAGACCAGTAAGTACTTCATCTAAGGCATCATTTTAGGAGTCCTCTCCTGCTCTCTGCATATACAGTCTTTGCATTGGTGTTGATAATTTAGGACTCAAATGTTCTCTACCCATTAGCCCTCACCAGCTGTCACCTGGATATTTGCAAAGCCTCCAAACTATTCTTTCTTTGTTTCCATTCTCATTACCTTGAATCTTCCTCTGTTGCAGGGTGACTGTTCTTTAAAAGAAAAAGTCAGAATTGCATACTCCCTTGAAATCCTGCAATGGTTTCTTGTTGTTCTTAGGACAAAGTCCAAACTCTCCCGAAGGGCTCCAAGTACTTTGCATGGTGACCCTGCTGAGCCCTCCAGCCAAAGCTTGCACTATTTTTTTCTCCAC
The DNA here is from genome assembly GCF_012274545.1 of Fukomys damarensis. Lineage (NCBI taxonomy): Eukaryota > Metazoa > Chordata > Mammalia > Rodentia > Bathyergidae > Fukomys > Fukomys damarensis. Next base: position 30,235,762 of record NW_022900921.1, on the reverse strand, counting down.
GTTCTATGCTCAAGACGTATTGGCCTGCTTTAAGGTTGTTGAATTCCCTTCAGGCCCTTGCCACACTAGGCCTTTACACTTGCCCCTCCCTGGAATGTTCATCCTATCTTAACCCCACTGGGTGCCTTCTCATTCCTCCAATCTGAAGTACCACTTCTTCAGAGAAACCTTACCCAACCTGTTGGTCTAAGTGGGCTCCTTGTGTACACGCTGTTATGAAGAACATGCCTGTTCATTTCAGAGACCCCGTCTTAGTCGAATGTTAGAATAGCAATGCAGTGATGTGATTCCTGTCTCACTTTCCCCATGTCCCCAGATCATGAGAAAGGAACCTGCCTCCTTCCCTAGTTCTGCATCTCCAGCACCACGCATCTAGTCTTCTATAAGTGATTAATGCACGCTTGCTGAGTTAACAGATAGTCCAAAGATACTTTCTTATGGACCTTCTATTAAATTTCTTACCAGCCAATCCAATATCGACATCAATCTCCAAGTAGAAAAGTAAAAGCAAAAGACATGGCTCTCATTATTTCAGTGAGTAGCAACTGTTCTACTCTGGCCTTCTGGCCTAGGCTCTTCCATCATCCTTGATTGAAAGATTTGTCTAGATTCCCCAAATAATCACTAGAATGCATGTGTTGAAATGATGTAAAGTTCTAAAGGAAAGATTGGGATGTCTCATTTCCCCTAATGGGCTTAAAATAATCTTTTGATATGCTAATTTGTTGGGTGCCCAAGACAGAAGTTTTGTTTTTTGGTGATGGCTGAAGACCAAAACGAGAACTCTAGCTCTGTATTCATTATTTCAGGCTGAACACAGAGATGATTTTAGGTAGTCTTCGGAATCTATTACTAATATCCTGAGTTCTTATGGATTAAAATCCAGGAGAGGTGATGTATAATTCTCCTCTCAGGGATTCTGATTCTGTATTTTTTTAGTTAATAGAATTCTTCCCCCAATAAATTCTACATTTTATTGATATTAAGTCTACAGATGGGGGGGGTACTTTCTAGGATATTGAAGAAGTCCTTCTCAGAAGATGTAGTTTGAGAATAATTTTGCTATTTTATAGACTTAGAGTAACCCTGAGAATGATATTATCCAACAATGTATTTACACTATATGTATTATTTATATTATATGCTATGTTTTGGGGAAGTGACAGGTATCTTAAAACGCTTATAGTCTAATATTTTGTATATATGTATAAATGAGAAAATCTGAAAGTAGTTTTATAACTCAATCTATGAGGCACCATGAAACAGCATTTTCAAAGTATAAATGAGGATCAAAAGGTATAATAAATGATGGGGATTTAGCTCAGTGGTTCCTCTGCCTTCCTTGCAAGTGCAAGGTCCCAAGTTCAATCCCCAGTACCAAAAATAAATAAATAATAATAATTATTATTATTATTATAATAAATAAAATAAAAAGATAATAGCTAATGTGAAGTAAGTAAGGGTCCAAAAGGGGAGGGGAAGGGAAAGTGGGAGGGGGGTAGAGGAAAGGAAAAAATAAGAGAAAAGGAAAAACAGAAACAAAGTCTTTGTAAATAGGGAGGGGTGGAGGGGTTCAAGTAAGCAAAGTCCAACATGCGTTTCCCACAGGAATTCTTGGAGCCTGATAGCAGATGATGGAACTTTCCAAGACAGAGAATGCAGTGAGTTAACAATTTCCCAAGCAGAGCTGTTTTTCAGAAGATGCCCCTCAAGCCTGCCTGGACAGACAGTGTTAAACTGGAGTTCTGTGCTAGCTCCTACTAAAAGGGATTACACCTCAGGAGGAAGCTCCAAATTGGAAAATGGAAAAAGGCAGTCAAATTAATTGAGCCTCTGAATAGAGTTGCAAGATAAGATAAAAACAAAGCAAAAAATACACAAAGAAAGCCTTCAGGCCAAAAGAGAACTTCCCACAATTCCGATAAAAGCAATTCTCTAGTAATGAGAATAGCTCCTTGTTTTACCTAGGCAGGATGTCCCCTAAGGTCAAGAAAATAGCTTTCCTGCACAAGGACTGACTCCTACCTGCTCTGCTCTGACTGTTCCCCCAAAAGGCTGAAACCCAAATATACAGTTGCATAATCACTGAACTCCTCTGAACCACCCTTCACATGAAATGTAAAATGGAGAAAAAGAGAATTTGAGGTAATTGTATTCTGACTGAATCAGTTTTGCCTTTGGTTACAATTGGATACTCCTGGTTTAAATTGTTGTTTAATGTGTTCATGGGTTGTTAAATAGCAAATGCCTTTCATTTTACAGGAAATGTTTTTAGACTGTGTATAAAGTGATCTTTGTGGGAAATTTAGACAGTATTTCTCTTTGTGCTTGTGAAGTGCTTTGGGACAGAGGTCAGTATAAAATCCAAATTTATTATGACTATTAGCAATAGTAAAAGTATTATTAAGCCATCTATTCTGCCTTTGGTATTGATAGCTGAAAAAAGCCAATTCTCCTATGTGGAATGGAAGCATAGCCTCAAATTATAAACATCTATCTTCTACCTGTGCCACTGACTTCTAGCTTCAGTACGCAGAGAGGAGCTGGGCATAGGTTTTGGCAACTGGGTATGAGTTTTGTACAGCTGATACCCCCGAACTTGAGCAAGGCTAAAACCTACATCTTCTGAAATGTGGGGAAGTCATGGATGCAAATATAGAAATTATCATGATATAGCTAATGACTGTCTCAAACAATCAAAAGCAGTTTTGCTTTGGTGCTCAGATTTCTTTTGGCTTTCTTTCCATATTTATTTGTATTCACTAGAACTATGTTAACAAAAGTGGCTATAGGCTTTCAACACAATCTAGAGATAAGGGAAAAAGAGTAATTTCACTGTCCCATGGGGAATTAATTTCAAAGAATTCTATTCCTCAGATCCTTTGAATCCATAGCAATTTCGCCATGCACTCTGAAATCGATTTTTCTGCCAATTCTTTAGCTTAAATTCTTACATTTTCCTTATGATCAAATGAACAATTTCTATTCAAACATATGCCCTTGATGCCTTGTATACAGGTTGGCTGCTAGCAGTCTTTAATTATTTGATTTTTGAGCTTGTTAGTGAAGGCTATAAGAATAGAAGGATTGTATCAGTAAACATTAAACATTAACAGACATCTTGTGTCAATATTCATCCTTGAAGTCTTATAATTCTGAGCAAGGGTTAATAAAGCTAAAAGACACATATTTTCTTAAAACTTCAGCTTGCAATTAGCTATTTCAACAAAGTCATTGTGCAAAGTACACTAAAATAGAAGCAATACATTTGAGGGTTCTACAGCATCCTGTAGTGATCTCACAATAACATATATATTTTATGGAGAACTTGAAGAGAAGAGCCTAAAGGCTTCAAATACATGAAAAAATAATAAGGAAATGAAAATGCTAATCACTCTAATTTGATCAATACATGATACATGAGTTGAAATATGCTGCATGCCATAAAAATGTACAAGTAGTATATGCTGATCAAAAATGTTTAAATGGTAAAATGCATCACTGTTCATTATCTGGTACTGTGGTATACTAGAGTAATTGATGCTAAGGTAGAGGAGCATTCAGAGAGAGTAGTTAAGATAGAAGGAAGTGTTAAGTGTTTATGTGCTGCAAGATCTCGTAGGCAGGTCACACTGATGATACATGAAAGCCCTTTATCATTAACACCACACGGCTTCTGAGAAGGTGGAGAGGATCCAGTGTACAGTACGATTAGAAGGAGGAAGATGAAGAGGCTTGCAGGTGGAAATCCTCTCCTATGCCTTCTACTCTTAAGGTCATCAGCTAAGATGATGAATGGGGCAGAAGAAGATTTAGAGGTTATATGAGGATAACAGGAAAACTGGTTGAGCCAAGAGAGTCCAGTTGAAACTGAGACCATGAATTTACAATGGCACCAACTTGGCAGAGTGTGCCGCTTTCTCCAGCTGCATTCAGCTGACCTGGTACCAACCCAGAGAATATAAAGTTAACAATTCCAGCACTATTCAGGTTTGGGAAGGCACCAACAAGGAACATCGACTTGCAGAGGTGCTAGGAGTGAGCTTCAGTGCAGTGGAAAGGGGAAATCCTTAGATGCACTGGCCATGAGGGACTTGCTCTCAGCCCATCTCAGTCAGCAAGGTGACCCCCAGAGCAGTGCCGCTGTTCTCAGAGTTCACCAACTCATGCCCCATTCTGAACCTCTACCTCCTCCCAATGTGGACATTCAGGAAAAGCACTTGTAGCTAAACACACAACGGATATGCAACAAATGATGATTAAAGGAGCAACAAATTATGACATTCTCTATTTTTTAACCAAAGTAACATCAGGAGCTAAGACTTCTTTATTATTTAGTTTAAGAGGCTATTTATTTTTATAGTTGTATTATATTCCTGTCATAATATTTCCCACCCAAATCATGGTTTTGCCTTCTTGGCTGGTAAAAATAAAAGGAAAGAAAGAAGGCAAAAAGGGATGATGTGAAAGATTGGAGAAGGGAGAACAGAAAAGAAAGGCAGTTTCTATATGTTTTGAGATATGCCTTCCAAATGACTAATTTAATACTTAGATGGATTCTTAAGTAATGCTGAGACTTAAACCGCTATTCATTATGGTTTTGGATTCGTTTTAAAGCCCTATAAAGCTCAAGCTTGGCCTTTTTACTTCTCTTTATGCACCCCATTTGTTCTGACAAAATGACTTTTTCCACACTGTAGCTATACTGTATTTGTATACTGGCTTTGTTTTATATGGCTTTCAAAAGATTTAGAGCCATAGGAGCTTTGGTAGAAATAGGATGATTCAAAAACTAAGAACCATTAGATCATGCAAAGGAGAGTCATATTTTGTTAATTACGTTTTCACATATTAGCATATGGGGAGTTCTTATTGCTAGAATAGCTTCTTTTCCCCTGGTACAGAATAAAAAAGATAATCAGCCTTTTAAATACTTAACCATAATTTGGTACATTGCAATTCTAAATTATAATTGGGCATATTTGTACTTACTGAACTCTAAGGATTTTTTTTTGGCATTCATCATTTAAGGAATTACTTTGGAGTATAGTGATGAGCAAATCAAGAAAAGTGTTTTAAGAAGACATACCATGCCCATTTTAAAAGGGCTATAATTGCAAGAAAAATGTTGGCATCATTAAATAAGTTTTTTTTTTCCTTGTCATTAAAGCTGGTCTAAATTCCAAAGTCATTTTTTTAAAAATTGAGGATTTCAGTGATTTCCATTTCTTGCCACTTCTTTAGGTCAAATTGAAGGAGAGCCATGCAATAGTCATGCATTTCTTTATCCAGCATTTTTTTTTCCCTAAGTGTAGAGTAAGAAGATGGCACATATGTAAACTAATGGGCTTTTCAATTTTCTATACTATAGTTTCTAGTTATTCTATTTAGGTATAATCCCTTGGCATTTGAGTCATGAGTTTCAATGTTCCCCAATATCAGTGTTATTTTTCTGGTGTAAAAGCAATTAATGCTTTCTGTATTTTCACTTTGTCACCTGGAATAATTATATCTGCTTTGTGAACAGAAAAACTCTTGAGCAAAAACTCTATAGAGTCAGGAAAACACTTAATTCAGATCCTTTCCTAATCATTTTTAGAGGAATCACTCAAGGAAAACAATACCCCATTAAACTTCCATTTCTTCATCTGTAGAAGTAGACTGAAAATACCTGTCTCCTGCATTATTCCAGTTTACATACTTAACACAATGTTCAGCACCTTAGGAACACTCAGCTAATTCCCTGTGTTAGAAGGAATGGGGAGAGCTTTCATCCATTCTCTACTGAGTTATATAATAACAACTTGCCAGCTTCTCCCTTCCTGGCTTCTCCAAATATCTGGGGTTCTCAACTGAAATAGTAGGGATTGTCTGCTTTTTCAGTTTGCAAGCTGAACCTAATGGGCTTTCGAGCCACCTCTTCGATTTGAATAGTCCCTAATTTATTTTCTTACTGGTGATTAAAAGAGAAAAATACAATTGGCATTGATGTGACTTACCTGCTTTCTAATACTATACTACTAATTTCTGTTTCAATCCACTGAGTTTCCCAATGGTACTAGAAAACAAATCTCACCTTCACCATCTTAAGACCAACAATAACTTGATACAAAAAGAATGTGTTTTTTGAGCTGTTGTATTACAACAGCCTTGGGGCTATCACACACAAACAAAATCAAACCCATGAGAAATCTGAGTACTAGAACTAGAAGGACAAGCTCAGGATCCCAAAGCTATTTTTTTCAACTACCTTAAAAGATTCCTTTTTCCAAATAATTGTTGGCTGAACTTCCCATGTTTCCACCATAATTTCCTTTCATTCTTAAATTATCCTTTTCAGGTATTCTTTTCTCTACCTTATATCGTCATGTGCATGAATACTTTGATTAAAAATATGAGAGCTTGAGCTCCAAAGAAATATAAAATTTTATAGTGTTTTTAATATTTCTCATGTTCAAAAATGTGATTTAAAATATTTAAAGCTAACTCTAGGTCAAGCAATGACCCTCTGTGTCTTATAACGTCTATTTCTGCTTCTGGAACACGCCAGTGGCTGCTGGCCACATGCTTCAATCAAAGGCAATTTTCCTCTCTCTGTTTAGCTCTGGTTCCTGACCAGCCAAGAGGATAACTTTGAAGCTTTCCCATTTTTGTAATAAACAGACTCTTCAAATGTCAGTTTCCTGTTCATCATTAAAATTCATCTTCCAGTTTGCCTCCTTCCTGTGCCTTCCCAGATGACGGTTCATGGCACAGCTATTTGGTCCCTAGATCTACAAAAAATGAATTTGGCAAGTGTAATCTTATTTTCTCTGCTGAGTAAATGGTTGTGGATTATACATGCATCTGATATATCTATAGACAGGAGAATATGATTAGTAAAACCAAGACTTATGGGACACACCATCAAATGCTTTCCTTCACTTCTGATTGACTGATTCTAAACCAAAAAGGTAGTTGACAGAGAGTCGATGTGAGGTTTCGTGATAAGATTTACTCACAATTTAATTTTCTCTTCTCGGAAAACTGAAAGCTTTATTTGAGATTGTAGCTTTAACATAATAAACTATATATAATCTCTGTAAAACCAGTGTGAAATGGGACTGAGCACTGACATATCATCACTTGTCCTATCGCTCCCTCTCCTTCTCTCTCCCTCCCACTTCTCCCTTTAAAAACCTAATAATTCCCTAAAAGTTTTATTAATGAGCTCTTGTCTATTCACCCAATTAATAAATATGTATCAATAGGCTCTGATATTATAGGCCCTCTCCAGGAAAAACTCAGTACTTGCTTTCAACAAAAACATACTTGAATGACTATACTGTATATGTTACTTGGGATTTACAATTCATAATACTTATTTAATGATAATATATTTAATGAACTTTGGCCAAATACTTGTGCCTGTGCAAGACACAGTCCAGATACTGGAGATACAGTTATACACAAAACAAAACAAAACAGATAATCTGTGCATTTGTGTAACTTACATTTAAGGAAGAAAACGATAATGAGCAAATAGATTAAACATAAAATATGTCAGAGGTATGTAGGTGCAATGGAGAAAAGCAAATTACAGAAGGAAAAATAACAATATAAGGATTTTCCATTTTTACAGGATTCCTGAAGATGGTACAAAAAAGTTATGCAGGTTTCTAGACTAAGAGCATCCCAAGCAAGTTAACAGGAGGCGTAAAGGCCTGAGGCAAGAGAGTGCCTGATGTTGTCAAGGGGTAACAAAAGCATCCAGATGGAGGTAAAACTTATATATGGTGCAGGGACATACCTACCAGACTTCTTTTTGTGGAATAATAAACACTGAGTCATCAACTGGAATACAGCAGTAGTGGGCAGATAAAACAGAATCATAACTGAAAGGGCCTTGCTATTATTCTTACCATCTAAAATAGATATGTGGGATGTGAGGGAGATCAAAATGGCATATTTGCATTATATATATTTACAAACCATTTATCTAATAAGAGGTTATATACAAAATATATTAGGGACTATAACTCAATAGCAAACAACAACAACAAAACCCCCAAATGACTCGGTTTAAAGATGGGCAGAGGAATAATCAATGTCAAAGGAGATGGAAATGCTAATTATTCTGACTTAATCATTATACACTGTACACACGTATCAAATTATCACACATTCTATTCCATTAATTTGTATAATCATTCTGTGTCAATTAAAAACTTTTTAAATTAACAAAGGACCTGAACAGGTAAGATGACATACAAATTGTCAATGGGTAAGTGAAAATTAAACATATACCTAGTCAACATCCAGTAGTCCTAGGTCTGGGTACCTATCCACAGACAAAGCAGGTGCCTGCAATGCTCTCATCGTTGAGATTGTCAAACCCATGTCTCACAGCTGAAGGGTCCTACACAGTCTCCAAAGGAAGGCAGGTGTGCCTAGGAAATGATGATGCAGGACCAACCTCCAGTGTGTCCCACTGGTGCCTGGTTTTCTACCCGATGCCAGGGCAATCTAGAAGCTCCTTCTGTGAGCTCTGGCCTGGATGTGGGCTTTCAGTTGCTGTTAGGTGCAGCATCTACCTGTGGCATGCCTAGGTCAGAGGAAGGGTGCCCGCCTAAGGCCGCTCCAGAGGCCCAGCTGCAAGGGGAGGGAAGGAAGGTGTTGCCGAGCAGTCAGTTTTATTCTGAACGTTGTCACTGGTTTCAAGCCTAAAGCCTGGACTTAATCCCTCATCCAAGCAGGAGGCTCTGTCCAGGCATGGCAGCTTGGACTTGGAGGCGGTACGGCTCAGGCAACTCTTTCCTTCCTGTCTTCTTCTTTGCATTTTTTTGATTGTTTTATTATACTAAAAACAGACATTGTGGAATCTTACCTGATCTCCTTAGCTCTTATTAAGGTGGTATAATATGTATACTTCTTTTATGAAAGGATCTCCCAAAGTTGCTAAATTGCCTAGGCTGAGCTCAAACTTTCAATCCTCCTGCCTCAGTTTCCCAGAGAGCCTGGACTATAGACATGTACTACTGGCCTGATTATTATTTTTATTTATCAATTACATCTCACAAAGATGAGGGGAAAAACAGAAAATGATATCAAGAAAGTCCTTTACAACTTGTCTCGGTCTAAATAGCATCCTCATTTTTTTAGCATATCCAGATGTTGGCTATGAGATGATTAAAAGCCTTATCCATTTTAATCCAGATGTGGAAAGTATTTAGTTTCAGAAAGACAATAACTCTATTTTTGGAAACTACCTTATGCATTCAGTATTGAAAAAGTATGACTTAACTTCATGTTTTTTACTTTTTACAAAAGCTGTAATTCCCGATGAGCTCTGTAATTTACTAGGTGGCTTTTTCCTAATCTCCCTGCCTTTTCCATTCTTTATGAAACTATAGAAACACTTCCTTACAACAACATCCTGAAAGAGCTGATTTTATAGCAAATGATAAAAATATATATATTATAAAATAATAAGCATACTTATAATCATAGCAATTACTTGTTGTGGCCCTAACAACTACATTTTATTTTAGTGCTGGAATTCTCCATCAGTGCTTTGCGCTGATTTACAATAAGCATACAATGTCCATGCTGTCATTGTCATTGATGTTAGGAATCCAAGTCCTTCATTAAATATGGTCCTGCCTACTTTCTTTTTTAAATAGATAAAGATTTAGGAGGAAAAGAAGGAAGGGAGCTAGAGAAAGAAGTATTTGGATGTCAAATGCTGACACTTGCTGGCTGAAGCTACTTAAACCTGGGCAAGTTACTCAACATCTCTAATCTGTAAACAAGGAAAAGAATTAAGCCTCCTTCATAGGCTATGCCATATATAAGATCTTTCTTACAGAAAGAGCACAGCCCCATGTTCCCTGCATGCGAGCTATTGTGAGTAAATAGATTTATACATATCAGATTATTTAGACAAGGTTCTGGCCAACAAGCATATCAGAGAGACATTCTTTATAAACCTTTCTCTGGCTCCTCCTTTTTTTTGGGGGGGTGGTCAGAAGACAGAGCTGCTTCTGGGCTTCATGAGCTGGACACTGAATGCTGTACTAATGTCACCTGGGTTTGTGATCACCTGAGTCACATTTTCCAAGCATGTTTCTTGGTTTTATCTTCCCAGTAGGAAAACTTTGAGAAAAAGAGATTTGTCCTTTGCTAATAAAAGTCTACTTTATCTCAAATCAGAATTCTAAAGTGTATTAGTTTTTAAATGGTTAAATCACTTCTTCAATAGTTTAACTTATTTTATGCAGAGAGCATCTAAGAGGAGAATCATTATTAAACACTCAAAAGGTTAAAAAAAAGTCTCAAATCCAGGACTGGCTGTTTAATAAATAATCCATTGAATTCTTGCAGCTCTTTCTTTCAGATAAAACACAACAGCTAGGCCTGTTAAAGAAAACCATCATGGCAAAACCCACACCCAGCAGAAAGTGTCCAATAGAGTGAGATGACAGCACAAAGGGTTAGAGCAGCTCATTTGTGTAGAGAGAGTAATGATGTCTCTGGCTTAAAAGCACATTCATCTCGAAAATAAAGTGTTGGTAGATGGGGAGGGGAGGAGGGGGTGAAGGGAGGGCAGAGGTAAGGGGAAAAAATGAGAATCAAGACTTGCCATGTAAAGGTACATGATCCCAACAATGAATGTAACTGTACTGTATCCCTAAATGTACCAATAAACTCAAAAAAAAAAAAAAAAAAGCACATTCATCTCTTTTGGCTGTGCTCAAAGGAAAGCCTGCAGAAAATGCAGCATTGGACATGTGTTGGGTGTCTTTCCTTCAAGGAAGGTGGCAAGAACACATTAGCAGGGAGAAGAAAAAATGATCAAAGCAGTCAATGTGCTAAGGGACTATTTTCAATGCACAATAACATAACTGTAGTCTCACTATCTTCACTATCCATCTGCTGTAATATTTCACCTACCATATACAGGTCAGGCCCTTCAGCTTGGGGATTGTTCTTCCATTTTAGAGGCGCCTGCATGTATCTTCACATGTACAGTCTGTTCTCACCAGACTGATCATCTGGGGGGAGTGCAATGGAGACATGCTGTCCGAGACTGTTCAACCTGGGACATGGAGGAGGCTTCAACCAGTATCCAAATGAAACCAGGTTTGGTGGCTCACACCTGTCATCTCAGCAGCTGGGAGGCTGAGGCAGGAGGATTGTCAAGAATTTGAGGCCAGCTTGCGTTGCATAGTGAGTTCAGGGCCAGTCCAGACTAAATAACCAGACCATTTTTTTAAAATAGAAAAAATATTTAAATGAATGAATGAATCAAGGAACACAAACTAGGGAATAATATCTATCTCTAGAATATAATAATATGCTTTTGATTTTTCCTTAGCTTTCTTAAATTGGCATTTATTCTAGAGCTTCTGAGAGGTGAACTGCGGCCTTTAAAGTGTTATAGAGATGCCATATCTTACTGTCTCCAAGGGACCAGTGAGGCTATGCTAAAACTGCTTTTGGTAAGGATAGCCTGACAGCAGGGACAGAGGCAGCCTCTTCATTTCTGGAAGATTAAAAAATCTAATCTATTAAATACCAGAATTCAATGGGGGCATAACTCAGTAATCCCATTTTTTTCCACAGAAAATAATTATTCAAGTGTTTGATATATAGATATGTAGATAGATACAGAGATATATTTATATAAATTATCAAATATGCAAAATAACAGAATTTCAGATGTAGGACTGTCAAAACGAGTAACTTTATGTTAAGAACAAAACTTTTGAAAACTGACTTGATGAAGTCATTCGTGTTAATTCCTAACTGACCTACCTGTGCTACTCAAACTCAGCAAATGAGAAGACAGTGGCTATGACCAGACCTTGGGCCCACAGTCAGAGGCCGGAGCAAGTTCACTACAAGCACCTGCACTAAAATTGGGAAAGCCACAAATAGCTATGCTGAAATCAAGAAGGATCTTCTCTACCAATCCATTTTCATTTCAGAGAAAACTACTAGAAAAGGGACCAAAATTTAAAATGCTAGCTCTATGATCATCCCATTCTGAATCTCCCCTAAAACTTAATGGTCATGATATTTCACATGAAAAACATTCACTAGATATTTATTCTGCACCATCCTAAGTCCAAATCCTAAGTTACCAACACTTATGTGATTATCCAGGTGGGGTAGCCATAAAAATAAAGAGAGCAGTGGCAATAAATGAATGAACTAATCTGTCCTAGGAACCATTAGACAGACAGTATGTTTAGGTTGCTAAAGGCCATTAAGAAAAATTCATATAATTCATCAAGATTGGATGAGAGCATGAGGAAAAGGTCCAAAGAAGAGATTACTCTAAAACTGAGGCATGAGAAACAATAATAATTGCTAGGAAGCAGGGTTCAGGTGGAAACATATAATGGATGAGGGGATGCAAGTGGGCAAGTCCATTCTCCAGGAGAATACAGTTGGGGCAGAGGAGAGTGTTTTACATAGTGGATGGGACCAGAGCATAGACTGTCGGGGGAGAGGACTTAGGAGGTGGAGCTGTGTACACACCTGTGCAAGTAGACTGGGCCTGATCATTAACATTTTGATGTGCTGGCTTGGGGAGCCTGGATTAAGTTATAAAGACAATGGGAGACCTTTAAAAGGATTCAAGTAAGGTGAGAGGTCCAGGAGTTAAGTAAATTCTTTATTAACTTACGTTAAAAATTCTAGGTCAAAAAACATCCATGCTCGGCACCAGAAGTTTTAATACCTTCTACTAGTTTCCTTTCCACTTGCTCCTGTCATATTTAACCTACCTAAGATTTGTAGCTTTTTAATTGTCTAATATAGCTTCTTAGCTCAGAACCAAGTTTGGCCCTTTCTGTATGAGGAGATGTTTCCCCTTTGGTCACAGGATATGAAGGTTTATTTCTCTACTTTTGCCTGAACTCTCATTCAGTCACACAAGTTAAGCGCCATTATGCTGGAATTACTATATGACTTCCCAACCCTCACTTTTAACCAAATATGAGACCAGCTTTCTCCATAAATAAATCTAAAGCTGTGCTCTAGTACAACCATTTCATCCCTAGAAAGTACGTGTATCACAACTGTCTGGCCCCAGCCAAGACCCCCTGAATGAAGATGACCAACAAGTACAGCCTGGATCTCTGCATTTCAAGCAGGTCCTTAGATTTCTAATTTCATTGATATGTGCAACCTAGTTGTCTTGATTTAGGCAACATTTGGTAAAACACTGCTTCAGGAGCATTTTGAAAGTGACTGTCTCTAGTAGAAGTGATTTAGGACTTTCAGGGAAATGCATGATTGTATTTCCCACAATATAAAGCTCTCAAGCAAAGAGCCTCAACATTTTAAACAAAATGTTGTAGAGCCTGCTCCAAAGATTTGCCTTCTTTTGACAGATGATCCTTTGGCATCTCACTTCTAATATGTTACTGATTTCACTTTTCTTTCTAGTGTTAGTTTCTCTGACCCAAAGCATTCATTGAAAGCATCAAAAAATTTATCTCTATTTTCTCACCCAAAAAAATCACCTACTTTAGTACATGTACTGCCAAAGCAAGCACAAAATCACTTATTTAGGAGGCTGTTTTGAAGTCAATCATATACTTGTGGCTAAGGCAGCCATTAAAAAAAAATGGGTGCAAATTAAAAGGTGATTAAGAGCTGTGAGAGACCAGAAGAGAGAATGGAAAATTTGTACCTAAGGGAGTTTCGGTGAAATTACTCAAGAAACCAGGAACTTGGGAGCCAGGGCAGCCTGAAGCGCTGTGGCCAGGGATTGATTTAGCATAAGCAGAGGAATGTTGACCTCAAAGCAGAATGCGGCGAAATGAGAGTTAACAACAAATTTAATATTGTTCAGTGTTCAAAGGAGCAAAAAATGAAGCAATTTCACTGAATATAAAAATGGCAATATTTCAGACTGTCCCTGTGTATTTTTAGCTTTCGAGATGAGATGACTATCATAACCATAGTTGATGCATGATTTTCAATGGTTCAGTTTTTTCATGCTGCAAATTTGAGTATGACATTTTGGGATTCCTTTGTGTTGCGAAAAGACAGATTTCTTTCTTTGTTAATGATTTAGAATAATTTTTATCTGAGTCCTCACAGATTTTGTTCTTTTTAAAGACCCTATTCTCCTTTTAAAATGGCAAAGGAGGAGAAAAATGTAGGGCTAGAAAGCATGTATGTCAAAGCCATCATGTGTAGTCCCCTGGCCCATTAGGAAACGTACTTCCATTTGAGTAATTTCAGACACTAATTTGTTGGGACACAAATGCCATGACATTTGAACAGAACATCCAATTCTTGGTTGTTCCAGACTACAGAGGTGCTAAAACAGGAATATACAAAGTTTAGTGAGCAAAATAGTTTATCTTACTTCATCGAAAAGAAAGATTTGTGTCATAATTTGTTTCTTCTTTTAGGAATCCTTTTGGTTTACATCTTATACTCTGAGTTAACTACTTTACTTTGAAGATACAACATACTTTGAAGATAACAATATATAATAACTATTGTTATTCTATTATTTGACTAGGAAATTATTTTCTTGTTTCATAAAATAAAAATAATTTTAAATATACACATCAAGTTAAGGCATAAGAAAAAACACTAGTGTACCAATATTTTAAAATCCATACCTAAAATGTACCAATAAACTCAATGAGAAAAAAAAAACCCATTCCCACTATCAAGAATTTTGGTAAATGCACAACATTTTTCAAGTAGCCACTCCAATGCACTGATTAAAATTTAGGGGCTGAGGGTAGCTCCGTTGTAGAGTGCTTCTCTATCATATGTGAGAGCCTGGGTTGCATAGCCAGGACAACACACACACACGCACACACACACACACACACACACACACACACACACACAAGTATACTGCATTTTACAAAAGAGTGTTGGAAAGCTATGAAAGTTTTTACTTTGCAGTTCAAGAAATCCACATGAAACACCTTTAAAGGCATTTTGGAAGAAGCCAATTAATGTCAGTTTCTCCTTCCCAGATTAAAGACACTCTTGTATTCTGCAGTGGGAATATAAATTGGGCGATTTCATGAGAGTGTAAGTGTTGCAAGGATGAAGACTGTGTACCTTGTTCTCATGGTTTTTCACCAATGCTTATCACTGTCTAAAAAAATGGTATGTGCTTTAAATAGTTCTGTTAAATGAATACTCAAATTAATGTGACCTTGGCTGTAACTCAAGACCCACCATTTTGCCTTTAAAAATTATTCTAACAAACAAATATAGAGGATATTAAAGAGTTAGCTGTGCAGGTCTAGCTGTGAGGATAAATGTAAAATATAGAGTTAGGGAAGAGAATGATGAAATTATGATACATCCACATAAAGGAGAATCTTGATGCCATTAAAATGATATTATGTAAAATTAATAACAAAGAAAGATAAAATAAGTTGATAAACTAGGTTACTAATATTTTATAACTATACTGTTTACCAAAAATAACTTATTTATCAAGGGTCTTAAATTAGAGATTGTTTTACTTCCTTATCTTTATCATTGATATATATTACCTCATATTTATAGCAGAGCGGTGGGAAGGGAAGATTCAACTGTGAGTGGCCTATCCTTCAGGACCCATAGGCTCTTCTCCTGAGAAAGGCCTGCAGAGGTGAGACACCACTACAAAGATCATCAAGCAACTTCTGGGGAGAAAGATGGTGCTCAACCCATTGAAGCAGACGGAGGATCCTCAGTGGTCTCATTTCTTGCCAGTTGACATCAACCTCACTCACTGTCTTTTTTTAGTCAGCATAGACTGCTGCAACAAAACTCAACAGACTGAGTGGCTTAAACAAAAATCTATCTTTTAGGGCTGGGGATTTAGCTCAGTGGTTCCACCGCCTGCCTCTCAAATGCAAGTACCCGAGTTCAATCCCCGGTACCCCCCCTACAAAAAAAATCTCTCTCTCACAGTTGTAGAAGCTATAAATACCTACTAGTTTCTCTGGTGTAAAAAAACTATAATTGTACATAAGATCTTAATGGTATAATTGACAATGTGAAATAGGAAGAAAAGGGCTAAAGATGTAGGGGAAGTGGGAAGGATAGGGGAAAGGAAATAAGGAAAAAGAAAAAAATAAGAGAAAATGAAAATATGAAAACAAATTTTTTGTAAATAGGGAAGGGAGAAGGGAGGGCAGGCGTAAGGGGAAAAAATGGGAACCAAGAACTGTCACGTAAAGGTACAAGATCCCAATAATGAATGCAACTGTACTGTATACCTAAAATATACCAATAAACTCAATGAGAAAAAAATAAATAAAAAAAAAATAAAGTCCAGGACCAAGATGCCAAAAGATTTGCTGTCTCAGGAAGCCCTCTTCCTGGGTTGGAAAAGTCCCCTTCTGGGGGTACCTTCACACAGCAGAAACAGCGCTCTGGACTGTCTCTCTCTCTCTCTCTCTCTCTCTCTCTCTCTAACAAGGGTATTTATCCTATCATGGCAGCCTCACTGTCATGACCTATCTAAACCCAGTACCTTCCAAAGACCTCCCTCGTATTATCTTCGCATTGGAATCAAGGGTTCATATAAGAATGGGGCAGAAGCACGAAGTCCATAACACCCACCCTTGCTTTTCCCTAGATTCTAACCAGCTACAGCTGGAAATAGGACTTGGCGAACATTACAGATACCTTTTTATGGTACAGCAGGCACAGGAACAAGCCTAAGAGGTGGAGTGGGCAGAAGCTCACCAGACGGCAGGACCCTGTGTTGAGAGAGACAGCCCTTCCAGGAAAAACTGGAAGGCAGTAGCATTTACATCAGACCTTCCAGATGCCATGACTTCCTCCATTATTTGTTCCAAGCTTCACATGATTTATATGAACTGGAATTATGGTCTTCATTTTATTCATGAGAAAAATAAACGGGTTATGTCACGTAGCTAAGAAGTGGGGGAGTTGGCTTCAGAGCCCAGAGCTCAAAGCTAGTGCTCTTTCTACTTAATTATGTAAATCACTGGAATTTTAATTTCTAGGAGAGCAGCAACCTTTATCTCTTTTGTTCACTGATGTATGCCAAGTATGTGGAATAGTTTCACACATGTAGTCTTCAGAAATATTTGTTGAATGATGAACTGATTAACTAAGAAAAACTTACAAGTGGCATGGCACTCTTCAGGAGTTGCATCTTCACAGCCATTGCAGACTGAAGCCAATTAAAATTGGGGTGGCTTCATCTTGATTTGAAAGGTGTCAGGAGCAACATAGCACGGCTCCATGGTGTTCACAAAGAACTGATTGCTAAGAGATGATACGGCTAGAGAAATATTCATTCTCACTGGTTATGTAAGTGCCACTGACTACAGTAAAGGGGCCTCCCTGCAGGCTCTTGTCTGCTGAGACTGCCCCTGCAGAGCTTCACCAGGCCTCACTGCAGCTGCCCGCTGGGAGAGGAGAGCTGCCAAGCTGAGCTGAGACCAGAGCAAGCTGCCATCAGCTGCTGCAGGAAACCTGATGTCTTCCTTCTTTGCAGCTGGCTTTACGCTTTTGGTTTCCGTTCTGTTCTCCAGTTCAAGCCACGTGGCTTCACATTTTAGTAAGTACCCAGTTCTGCACATTCCCAATTCAATTTAAATGCTGCCAAACAACATTTATAGGCATCTCACATAGATGTTCCTCTGAGCAGTTTCAGTGGAAAGCCTCCCTATCCACACCCAAGGACTGTAGACTCTGATAGATTCATCTCACATGTGTGCATCTAGAGTGAAGCTGAACCTCTCAAACTGTGTACATTTGTTTGTAGTACAACAAGCAAAGTTACCTTATTCCCATGGGTGCAAAAATACAACCTAACTTTAAATAAAGCCTTTGAACGCGATAAGCTAACTCCCTACTCTATAAATTGGACAATACAATCCTATAATATTCTTGGGAGCATTAAACAAAGTAACACCATGTCTGGGGCCCTCTTGTTACAAGGACAGGTACCGGAGGCCATGTGGCTTAGAGTGACCCACTTGAGAGCTGGCACCTTTGTAACTAGAACTCAAGCCTCCCTCTGTGTCTACTTTGTCATCTTTTACCTAGACCTGCTGTGTGTATCCCAATACTGATGAAGACTAGAGTGTACTTTGTATCATAGCCTGTCAATTTTCAGTTAAAATGACAGATTTCATTTTTTTTTTAAAAATGAATAATACACAAATCATATTTAAAAATAATTTATAGTTATATTTATAGTTATTTACTCTTTGGGATGTGTAGATACTTCACCCCCTCTTATCTCATTGTATTGGTCACGATATTAGCCTGGGTATAATTATTACTTGTGTTATTCATGGAATAGTAACTTGTCCTTAATTCAAAAAGTAGGCATTTTCTCTACCCCTATAGGGGAAAAAAACTGTCATTTTTTAAAAATTCAAATAAAAATTCAAAACTGGATCTTGCACTAAGACAAATGTTTACTGTCAGATCATTTAATAGCTATTTTGATTCTGTAAAAATATTGTTCTAATATGAATAACATGTCAGTATGTACTTGCTAGCTAATAACCAATTTGTGTAGGTTATTCAGTTTTATTGATGTCTAACTACACTAAAGAATTCCCGAATGGAGTGTCCCATCACTTGGCATTTGAAATCTCTCCACTCGTCTTGTCTGAGTCATTACAAAGACAAACTTCCTGCTCCAGGGTCCAACAAATGTTTACTCTAGCATTTGAAAGCCATTATGGCAACAACTAGGTTGTTACTTTTTATTCATCACTTATTTGTTGTAGGCCTAAAATCAATCACTTAAACTTTCTGAATTTTAGGTTTCCTCATCTGAAAAACTTGAGGGAAGTCTCTGAAAGATGTTACAAATTTGATTAAAATACTACACATTTTTAGAAAACACTTAAAATGATGATAGCACTGTTAACTTTTGTCAAATTCCTTGGTAAATTTTTCTTAATATTGTGGTCAGAGTTATACTTGCATGATTTCTTTAATGTTTTCAACCATTGTCTTCTGCTCATTTCACAGGTGAGGAAATAAAATTTCAGAAAGGTTAATTCTCATGGCCAAGGACACACAGATAACAAGTGCAAGAAGTAAGAACTGAATCCATTCTGTCTGACTCCTAAGATTATTGCTTTTTATTCTTTATACCACTTTCTCTGTCCAGTAAACCAATGCTGGTCGCAGTTCAATTCAGAATCTGTCTAAACAAAAGATTCATTAGACATTTGATGTTCAAAAGTGCATCTTCTATGAAATTTCTTCATCCTGATAATACCAATATCAATTTTGGGGTCAACAATGGAGCATATGCATTATGAGTTTCTCACCGAGACAATGTGACAATATTAAGTATAAAAGATATGCTCTCCTAAACCCAAGACTGGGCACGTGGCATGTACCATCACCACATTGTATCTAACCACTATATTGTCGTAGACATGCTGGGGAGGGACTTCCAGAGTCTCGGCACTGCTTTCAGAAAGAGCATTAGCGCCAGGATGCATCCCCCACAGTGTAAGGACTAGGGAGGAGCAGAACACATAGGAAACTGTACTTACAGAGAGCAAGTGCAGTCATTTGCTGGATCCCTGGCAATCAACTAAGCTTCCTCTAAAAATATGAAGCATTTAGGAAAACAACAGTTCCAGAAGGAAAGATCTTCCTTCTATGGAAAAACGTTGCTATCACCACCGGGGAAAGGGAAGGCTACGTAAAAGATGTACCCATGTCCTTAGCTGGCTGGCTTCAATCTGGACTTCAGCAAATTGTATCTATTTTGACCACAGGAAGTCTCCACTCCTTACTTTCCCTGCTGGCAGGAAAGAGAAAATGTTCTTTAGAGAAATATAGTGCTGAGATTTTTCTTGATACATAAGGCTGGAATGTCTTATTGAATTTCATAAAGCCATAAAAATCTGAATTAAAGCGTGAGTACTACCTGCTCACTACTTCATTTATCTTCCTGGAGAAATACGGCATTTTTCTTGGTTATTTCAAAAGTCTTCTGTTTTGTGTTCAATCTAATTTGGAAGCAGTGATTGCAAACACTTGTTAAGAACTGAGCCTCTTGCTTCTGGGTCCAGCCACAGAGCCACATCTAGTTCTGGCAGCTCAGCAGCCATCAAAGGGAAAATTACAAAAGTACCATGAATCCCCAAAGGGCTACATAGTCCATAAATTTTCATAAAATTCCTGGCACTAATTCTTCAGTTCAGGATGTGGCATACAGCCGGCTGGAATTACTAAACCAATCCCTGCTGAGTTAGTACACATGATAGCCATTGGTAAAAAGCCACTCCCGATGAAGTTGGAGTAAAACATTACCAAGTAGAAGCTGTAAATTTTATGTAATGTGACAAATATGAAAGTATTACCTACTAGTTCCAATCTGCTACTTGTTAGATGTGTGACCATTTAGGAGCCTCAGTTGCCTCATGTATAAAAGAGAGATAATAATAAATCTCTTCATGAGGTTCTTGTGTGATTTAAATTAGATTTTACATGTACACTAATTAAGATTTTAAGTGTTAAGAATAATACTTGGCACACGGTAAAGGACATATAAATGCTTGTTCATTAAAATATATACTTAGCTTAGTGCCTGGCACATAGAAATACTCAGTAAATGTTTGATGCTACTGTTAACATTATTGTCAGCAACAGCATGTCAGGCACTATGCTTATACGTAATGAGAGGGAAACAAGGATTAATAATCCTCCATCTGAAGGAGTTTCCCTTTAGTAGAGGAGAAAAGTATATATTATGTTAGAATCCATACTTCTAGTCTCTGATTTTGGAAGTAGAAGCAGAAACTCTGATAGTCCCTCTCCAGATCTATTTCCCAGCAGAGATCAGTCACAGATAGCTCCTACCACATAATTAGACAAAGGGAATATATCATCCATGTTTTATGGTGATGCCAGAAGCACAAAATGCAATACACATGTACAGGAAGAAGAGATGAATTCTGACTGGCATTAGCAAGAGATATGTCACAGGAGGTAGCCTTAAAGAGGGTCTTTGAAAAATAAACAGAATTTAACATAAAAAATATTGTTGTATTGGGACTTCGTATTTCTAGCTAAAATATTGGCCCTGGATTAAGCCTTTCACTGAAAACATAAATCTGGACAAAATATATAAGGTAATTGTGTTCAGACACTGGCTGAGAGGTATTGGAGATTCCATGATTCTTGAGGGAAGAGAAATTCATAAAGTGAGTCCCATGACTTCCCCAGTCTTCTCGAGAACTATTTTCTTACTGCTATACAGTGAGTGCAAGTCCAAACAGAGCCTGGAAATCCTACTGAGCTGATGAGAAAGAGATCACGAGTGCCAGAAATACAGGATCTGTGCAAAAAGGGCTCCAGAAAACTGGGAAATTTCATCAAGTTGTTGGCTGAAGGCTGGCAGTGATTGTGTGGCATAGACATCTGAGTTTTGTCAGTGCTATAAAACTGAGACCAGAACCAAGATAATAGAAGTCAAGCAATATCAGGGAGCACTAGAATTTTAGTCTAGCCTGTGAGAATAAATCTCACCAACACCTCTTTAGTATTTCAGACCTCTTCCTTAGACTAGAGAGGTTGAGTCTGAGGAGTACAGATTAAACCCTAAAACAATGCATACTCTAGACCAGGGTGATGAAACTTTTAGAGGCGAGTGCCAAACTGCAACCTAAATCCCACACATTTACCACCTGAGCCAACACTGCAATTAAACTGAATACCGAGATTATAGTTTACAAAAAGCAACTCATACACTAACATCTTTTGTCTTACAAGAAAAATAGGCAATATGTGTGTCATAGGTTTGCCACCAGGGCTCTAGGCCTACCACAGCCTTGACAAGATCTGGCCAGAGAGACAAAGTTTGAAGGCTGAGTTCCACCAAGTCAAAAGAGGAAACAACTCAGCCTTTTCACATGTTCACTGTAAATGAAACAACAACAACAAAAAAGACGAATTCACACAAGTTGAAGGAATCAGTAAATAAGCCAACTGCCAAGTGGAATAGAAACTAACACTCTTAAGTAGAAGATAACAGATTCCAGAGTTTCTCACATCTATATTTGACAAAAATCTAACAATCAATCAAAAATTATAGGAAAGAGGAAAAAACTGAAAATGTGTGATCCCATGATTGAGAAACAAGCCATCAATAAAAACCAACTGTAAATGTTGGATTCAGGAGAGATTATAATAAATGTGTTAGTTCAAAAGTTCAAACTAAGTAAAAATATATTTAAAGAATTAAGAAAGTATTCCCTTAATGAGTAGACAGAAAATCTTTTTTTTTTCTTTTTTTGGAACTGGGAATCGAACTAGGGTCCTTGCTCTCAGAAAATCTTATTAGAAAAGTGAAAACTGTATCCCCACAATCTCCCACAGAAAAAGCTGTGAAAATTCTAGAACTATAAAGTACATACACTAACCAAATGAAATGTTTTACTGGATGACCTTAACAGTAAATTGCAAAGAGTAGGGAGGGAAAATACTCAGCTTGAAGGAAGACCCCCAAAAATTACATAATTTGAAGAACAAAGGGGAAAAATTAGAAAAAAAAAGGTCACTTCAAAGTAGAGTGAAAAACAGTAGAAAAAAAAATTTTAAAAACAGTAGCTGAAATCTTCCCAAAATTGATTTTAAAAATCATCTCATAAATCTAAGAAGCTCTATAACCCCAAGGATATACTATTACAAAAGCAAATCACCTGATGAAGTGTGTGCTAAACAGAGAAAAAACACTGGAAACAAACAAAGGAGGGGAGGAGATATGTATAAAGGAAAAAGCAATTTGATTTATCGCTGACTTCTCAGAAGCAATGGAGACCACAACCAATACAGATTAAAGCAGGAAAATAAAAATAAAAATCAGTTCAGAATTCTGTATCAGTTAAAATGCCTTTAAAACAAGAGTGAAATAAAGATTTTTCAGGAAAATGAAAACTTAAGAGAACTCAGCACCAGGGCCGGGGATTTGCCTCAGTGGTTCTGCTGCCACCTGTCTCGGATGCTCAAGGTTCCGAGTTTGATCCCTGGCACCAAAAAAAAAAAAAAAAAAAAAAAAA